>NC_140987.1:348718800-348746049 GCF_052327205.1 Somniosus microcephalus
TGTGGGGGGTGTTGTGTGTGTGTGGTGTGGGGGTGTGTTGTGTGTGTGTGTGGGGGGTGTGGGGGGTGTGTGTGTGGGGTGTGTTGTTGTGTGTGTGTGTGTTGTGTGGGGGTGTCGTGTGTGTGGGGGGGGGTGTTGTGTGTGTGGGGGGGGGTGTTGTTTATGTGTGTGGGGGGCTGTTGTGTGTGCATGGGGGGGTGTTGTGTGTTTGTGGGGGGGGGGTGTTGTGTGTGTGTGGGGGGGTGTGTTGTGTCTGTGTGGGGGGTGTGTTGTGTGTGTGTGGGAGGTGTGTTGTGTGTGTGTGTGGGGGGTGTTGTGTGTGTGTGTGTGGGGGGGGGGTGTTGTGTGTGTGTGTGTGTGTGGGTGTGTTGTGTGTGTGTGGGGGGGGTGTGTTGTGTGTGTGTGGGGGGGTGTGTTGTGCATGTGTGGGGGGGGTGTTGTGTGTGTGGGGGGGGTGTTGTGTGTGTGTGTGGGGGCTGTGTTGTGTGTGTGTGGGGTGTGTGTGTGTGTGGGGATGTGTGTTGTGTGTGTGGGGGGTGTGTTGTGTGTGTGTGGGGGGGATGTTGTGTGTGTGTGTGGGGGGTGTTTGTGGTGTGTGTGGGGGGTGTGTTGTTTGTGTGTGGGGGGGTGTTGTGTGTTTGTGTGGGGGATGTGTGTTGTGTGTGTGTGGGGGTGTGTTGTGTGTGTTTGTGGGGGGTGTTTGTGTGTGTGTGGGGGGGTGTGTTGTGTTTGTGTGGGGGGTGCGTTGTGTGAGTGTGGGGGGGTGTGTTGTGTGTGTGTGTGGGGGGTGTGTTGTGTGTGTGTGGGGGGGTATGTTGTTTGTGTGTGGGGGTGTGTGTTGTGTGTGTGTGGGGGTGTGTTGTGTGTGTGGGGGGGTTGTGTTGTGTTAGTGTGTGGGGGTTTGTTGTGTCTGTGTGGGGGGTTTTGTGTGTGTGTGTGTGGGGGGTGTTGTGTGTGTGTGGGGGGGTGTGTTGTGTGTGTGTGGGGGATGTTGTGTGTGTGTGTGGGGTGTGTGTTGTGTGTGTGTGTGGGGGGTGTTTTGTGTGTGTGTGGGGGGGGTGTTGTGTGTGTGTGTGGGGGGTGTTGTGTGTGTGTGTGGGTGGTGTTGTGTGTGTGTGGGGGTGTGTGTTGTGTGTGTGTGTGGGGGTGTGTTGTGTGTGTGTGGGGGGTGTTTTGTGTTGTGTGTGTGTGGGGGTGCTGTGTGTGTGTGGGGGGGTGTGTTGTGTGTGTGTGTGTGGGGGTGTGTTGTGTGGTGTGTGGATGTGTGGTGTGGTGTGGGGGGTGTGTGTTGTGTGTGTGTGGGGGGTTGTGTGTGTGTGTGGGGGGGGTGTTGTGTGTGTGTGGGGGGTGTGTTGTGTGTGTGTGTGGGGGGGGTGTTGTGTGTGTGTGTGGGGGTGTGTTGTGTGTGTGTGTGGGGGGGGGTGTTGTGTGTGTGTGGGGGGTGTGTTGTGTGTGGGGTGTGGGTGTGTTGTGTGTGTGTGGGGGCTGTGTTGTGTGTGTGTGGGGGGGTGTGTGTGTGTGTGGGGTGTGTGTGTGTTGTGTGGGGGGTGTGTTGGGTGTGTGTGTGGGGGGGTGTGTTTGTGTGTGGGGGGGGTGTTGTGTGTGTGTGTGGGGGGTGTGTGTTTGTGTGTGGGGGGGTGTTGTGTGTGTGTGTGGGGGATGTGTTTTGTGTGTGTGGAGGTGTGTTGTGTGTGTTTGTGGGGCGTGTATTGTGTGTGTGTGGGGGGTGTGTTGTGTGTGTGTGGGGGTGTGCGTTGTGTGTGTGTGTGGGGGGTGTGTTGTGTGTGTGTGGGGGGTGTGTTGTGTGTGTGTGGGTGTATGTGTTTGAGTGTGGGGGTGTGTGTTGTGTGTGTGTGTGGGGCGTGTATTGTGTGTGTGTGGGGGGTTGTTGTGTCTGTGTGGGGGGTTTTGTGTGTGTGTGTGGGGGGTGGGGTGTGTGTGGGTGTGTGTTGTGTGTGTGTGGGGGTGTTGTGTGTGTGTGGGGGGTGTGTTGTGTGTGTGTGGGTGGGGGTGTTGTGTGTGTGTGGGGGTGTGTGTGTGTGTGGGGGTGTGTTGCGTGTGTGTGGGGGGGTGTGTTGTGTGTGTGTGTGTGGGGGTGTGTGTTGTGTGTGTGGGGGGGTGTTGTGTGTGTGTGTGGGGGGATGTGTTGTGTGTGTGTGGGGGGGGGTGTTGTGTGTGTGTGTGGGGGTGTGTTGTGTGTGTGTGTGGGGTGTGTTGTGTGTGTGTGTGGGGGGGTGTTGTGTATGTGTGTGGGGGGGTGTTGTGTGTGTGTGTGTGGGGGTGTGTTGTGTGTGTGTGTGGGGGGTGTGGGGGGTGTGTGTGTGTGGGGTGTGTTGTGTGTGTGTGTGTGTGTGTGGGGTGTCGTGTGTGTGGGGGGGGTGTTGTGTGTGTGGGGGGGGGTGTTGTTTATGTGTGGGGGGCTGTTGTGTGTGCATGGGGGGGTGTTGTGTGTTTGTGGGGGGGGTGTTGTGTGTGTGTGGGGGGTGTGTTGTGTCTGTGTGGGGGGTGTGTTGTGTGTGTGTGGGAGGTGTGTTGTGTGTGTGTGGGGGGTGTTGTGTGTGTGTGTGGGGGGGGTGTTGTGTGTGTGTGTGTGTGTGTGGGGTGTTGTGTGTGTGGGGGGGGTGTTGTGTGTGTGTGGGGGGTGTGTGTTGTGCATGTGTGGGGGGGTGTTGTGTGTGTGGGGGGGGTGTTGTGTGTGTGTGTGGGGGCTGTGTTGTGTGTGTGTGGGGTGTGTGTGTGTGGGGATGTGTGTTGTGTGTGGGGGGTGTGTTGTGTGTGTGTGGGGGGGATGTTGTGTGTGTGTGGGGGGGTGTTGTGTGTGTGTGGGGGGTGTGTTGTTTGTGTGTGGGGGGGGTGTTGTGTGTTTGTGTGGGGGATGTGTTGTGTGTGTGTGGGGGGTGTGTTGTGTGTGTTTGTGGGGGGTGTATTGTGTGTGTGTGGGGGGTGTGTTGTGTTTGGGTGGGGGGTGCGTTGTGTGAGTGTGGGGGGTGTGTTGTGTGTGTGTGGGGGGGTGTGTGTGTGTGTGGGGGGTATGTTGTTTGTGTGTGGGGTGTGTGTTGTGTGTGTGTGGGGGTGTGTTGTGTGTGTGGGGGGGTTGTGTTGTGTTAGTGTGTGGGGGTTTGTTGTGTCTGTGTGGGGGGTTTTGTGTGTGTGTGTGGGGGGTGTTGTGTGTGTGTGGGGGGTGTGTTGTGTGTGTGTGGGGGATGTTGTGTGTGTGTGGGGTGTGTGTTGTGTGTGTGTGTGTGGGGGGGTGTTGTGTGTGTGTGTGGGGTTGTGTGTGTGTGTGGGGGTGTGTTCTGTGTGTTTGTGGGGGTGTGTGTTGTGTGTGTGTTTGTGGGGTGTGTGTTGTGTGTGTGGGGGGGTGTTGTGTGTGTGTGTGGGGTGTGTTGTGTGTGTGTGTGTGGTGTGTTGTGTGTGTGTGGGGGGATGTTGTGTGTGTGTGTGTGGGGTGTGTTGTGTGTGTGTGTGGGGGGTGTGGGGGTGTGTGTGTGTGGGGTGTGTTGTGTGTGTGTGTGTGTGGGGGGTGTCGTGTGTGTGGGGGATGTGTTGTGTGTGTGTGGGGGGGGTGTGTTGTGTGTGTGTGTGGGGGGTGTGTTGTGTGTTTGTGGGGGGGGTGTTGTGTGTGTGTGGGGTGTGTGTTGTGTGTGTGTGGGGGGTGTGTTGTGTGTGTGTGGGGGGTGTTGTTGTGTGTGTGTGTGGGGGGTGTGCTGTGTGTGTAGTGGGGGGGGTGTTGTGTGTGTGTGGGGATGTGTTGTGTGTGTGTGTGGGGTGTGTTGTGTGTGTGTGTGGGGTGTGTTGTATTTGTGTGGGGGGTGTGTTGTGTGTGTGTGGGGTGGGTGTGGTTGTGTGTGTGTGTGGGGCGGGTGTTGTGTGTGTGTGTGCCGGGGGGTGTTGTGTGTGTGTGGGGGGGGTGTTGTTTGTGTGTGCGGGGGTGTTGTGTGTGTGTGTGGGGGGTGTGTTGTGTGTGTGTGGGGGGGTGTGTTGTGTGTGTGTGGAGGGTGTGTTGTGTGTGTGTGGGGGGGGGGTGTTGTGTGGTGTGTGTGGGGTGTGTGTTGTGTGTGTGTGTGGGGGGTGTGTTGTGTGTGTGTGGGGGGGTGTGTTGTGTGTGTGGGGGGTGTTGTGTGTGTGTGTGGGGATGTGTTGTGTGTGTGTGGGGGGGGGTGTTGTGTGTGTGTGTGTGGGGGTGTGTTGTGTGTGTGTGTGGGGTGTGTGTGTGGTGTGGGGGGGTGTTGTGTGTGTGTGTGGGGGTGTGTTGTGTGTGTGTGGGGGGGGGGTGTGTGTGTGTGTGTGGGGGGTGTGTTGTGTGTGTGTGTGGGGGGTGTGTTGTGTGTGGTGTGGGGGGTGTTGTGTGTGTGTGTGGGGGGGGTGTTGTGTGTGTGTGTGTGGGGGTGTGTTGTGTGTGTGTGTGGGGGGTGTGGGGGTGTGTGTGTGTGGGGGGTGTGTGTGTGTGTTGTGTGTGTGTGGGGTGTCGTGTGTGTGGGGGGGGTGTGTTGTGTGTGTGGGGGGGGTGTTGTTATGTGTGGGGGGCTGTTGTGTGTGCATGGGGGGGTGTTGTGTGTTGTGGGGGGGGGGTGTTGTGTGTGTGTGGGGGGTGTGTTGTGTGTGTGTGGGGGGTGTGTTGTGTGTGTGTGGGGGGTGTGTTGTGTGTGTGTGGGGGGTGTTGTGTGTGTGTGTGGGGGGGGGGTGTTGTGTGTGTGTGTGTGTGTGGGGTGTTGTGTGTGTGTGGGGGGGTGTGGTGTGTGTGTGTGTGGGGGGTGTGTTGTGCATGTGTGGGGGGGGTGTTGTGTGTGTGGGGGGGGTGTGGTGTGTGTGTGGTGGGGGCTGTGTTGTGTGTGTGTGGGGTGTGTGTGTGGGGATGTGTGTGTGTGTGGGGGGGTGTGTTGTGTGTGTGTGGGGGGGGTGTTGTGTGTGTGTGGGGGGGTGTGTGTGTGGGGGGTGTGTTGTTGTGTGTGGGGGGGTGTGTGTGTTTGTGTGGGGGATGTGTTGTGTGTGTGTGGGGGGTGTGTTGTGTGTGTTTGTGGGGGGTGTGTTGTGTGTGTGTGGGGGGGGTGTGTTGTGTTTGGGTGGGGGGTGCGTTGTGTGAGTGTGGGGGGTGTGTTGTGTGTGTGTGGGGGGGTGTTGTGTGTGTGTGGGGGGTATGTTGTTTGTGTGTGGGGGTGTGTGTTGTGTGTGTGTGGGGGGTGTGTTGTGTGTGTGGGGGGGTGTGTGTGTGTAGTGTGTGGGGGTTTGTTGTGTCTGTGTGGGGGGTTGTGTGTGTGTGTGGGGGGTGTTGTGTGTGTGGGGGGGTGTGTTGTGTGTGTGTGGGGGTGTGTGTGTGTGTGGGGTGTGTGTTGTGTGTGTGTGTGGGGGGGGTGTTGTGTGTGTGTGGGGGGTGTGTGTGTGTGTGGGGGTGTGTTCTGTGTGTTGTGGGGGTGTGTGGTGTGTGTGTGTGTGGGGTGTGTGTTGTGTGTGTGGGGGTGTTGTGTGTGTGTGTGGGGTGGTGTGTGTGTGGGGGGTGTGTGTGTGTGTGTGGGGGTGTTGTGTGTGTGTGTGGGGGTGTGCTGTGTGTGTGTGTGGGGGGTGTGGGGGGTGTGTGTGTGGGGGTGTGTGTGTGTGTGTGTGGGGGGTGTGTGTGTGTGGGGGATGTGTTGTGTGTGTGTGGGGGGGGGGTGTTGTGTGGTGTGTGGGGGGTGTGTTGTGTGTTTGTGGGGGGGGTGTTGTGTGTGTGGGGGGTGGTGTGTTGTGTGTGTGTGGGGGGTGTGTTGTGTGTGTGTGGGGGGTGTTGTGTGTGTGTGTGTGGGGGGTGTGCTGTGTGTGTAGTGGGGGGGGTGTTGTGTGTGTGTGGGGATGTGTTGTGTGTGTGTGTGGGGTGTGTTGTGTGTGTGTGTGGTGTGGGTGGGTGTGTTGTGTGTGTGTGTGGGGCGGGTGTTGTGTGTGTGTTGTGCCGGGGGGTGTTGTGTGTGTGTGGGGGGGGTGTTGTTTGTGTGTGCGGGGTGTGTTGTTGTGTGTGTGTGGGGGGTGTGTTGTGTGTGTGTGGGGGGGTGTGTTGTGTGTGTGTGGAGGGTGTGTTGTGTGTGTGTGGGGGGGAGGTGTTGTGTGTGTGTGTGGGGTGTGTTGTGTTGTGTGTGTGTGTGGGGGGTGTGTTGTGTGTGTGTGGGGGGGTGTGTTGTGTGTGGGGGGTGTTGAGTGTGTGTGGGGTGTGTGTTGTGTTTGTGTGTGGGGGGTGTGTTGTGCATGTGTGGGGGGTGTGTTGTGTGTGTGTGGGGGGTGTGTTGTGTGTGTGTGGGGGAGTGTTGTGAGTGTGTGGGGGGTGTGTTGTGCGTGTGTGGCGGGTGTGTTGTGTGTGTGTTTGGGGGGGTGTTGTGTGTTTGTGTGGGGGATGTGTTGTGTGTGTGTGGGGGTGTGTTGTGTGTGTTTGTGGGGCGTGTATTGTGTGTGTGTGTGGGGGGTGTGTTGTGTGTGTGTGGGGGGTGCGTTGTGTGTGTGTGTGGGGGGTGTGTTGTGTGTGTGTGGGGTGGTGTTGTGTGTGTGTGGGGTGTATGTTGTTTGAGTGTGGGGGTGTGTGTTGTGTGTGTGTGTGGGGCGTGTATTGTGTGTGTGTGGGGGGTTGTTGTGTCTGTGTGGAGGGTTTTGTGTGTGTGTGTGGGGGTTGTTGTGTGTGTGTGGGGGGGTGTGTTGTGTGTGTGTGGGGGGTGTTGTGTGTGTGTGGGGTGTGCGTTGTGTGTGTGTGTGTGTGGGGGTGTTGTGTGTGTGTGTGGGGTTGTGTGTGTGTGTGGGGGAGTGTTGTGTGTGTTTGTGGGGGGGGTGTGTTGTGTGTGTGTGTGGGGTGTGTGTTGTGTGTGTGGGGGGTGTGTTGTGTGTGTGAGTGGGGGATGTGTTGTGTGTGTGTGGGGGGGGTGTGTTGTGTGTGTGTGTGGGGGGGTGTTGTGTGTGTGTGTGGGGTGTGTTGTGTGTGTGTGTGGGGGGTGTTGTGTGTGTGTGTGGGGGGGTGTTGTGTGTGTGTGTGGGGTGTGCTGTGTGTGTGTGTGGGGGGGTGTGTTGTGTGTGTGTGTGGGGTGTGTTGTGTGTGTGTGTGTTTGTGGGGTGTCATGTGTGTGGGGGGGGTGTTGTGTGTGTGGGGGGGGTGTTGTTTATGTGTGGGGGGCTGTTGTGTGCGCATGGGGGGTGTTGTGTGTTTGTGGGGGGGGGTGTTGTGTGTGTGTGGGGGGTGTGTTGTGTCTGTGTGGGGGGTGTGTTGTGTGTGTGTGCGAGGTGTTTTGTGTGTGTGTGTGGGGGGTGTTGTGTGTGTGTGTGGGGGGGTGTTGTGTGTGTGTGTGTGTGTGTGTGGGGTGTTGTGTGTGTGGGGGGGTTTTGTGTGTGTGTGGGGGGTGTGTTGTGTATGTGTGAGGGGTGTTGTGTGTGTGGGGGGTGTGTTGTGTGTGTGTGGGGGGGATGTTGTGTGTGTGTGTGGGGGTGTTGTGTGTGTGTGGGGGGTGTGTTGTTTGTGTGTGGGGGGGGTGTTGTGTGTGTGTGTGTGGGGTGTGTTGTGTGTGTGTGTGGGGGGTGTGGGGGGTGTGTGTGTGGGGTGTGTTGTGTGTGTGTGTGTGGGGGGGTGTCGTGTGTGTGGGGGATGTGTTGTGTGTGGGGGGGTGTGTTGTGTGTGTGTGTGGGGGGTGTGTTGTGTGTTTGTGGGGGGGGTGTTGTGTGTGTGTGGGGGGTGTGTTGTGTGTGTGTGGGGGGTGTGTTGTGTGTGTGTGGGGGGTGTTGTTGTGTGTGTGTGTGGGGGGTGTGCTGTGTGTGTAGTGGGGGGGGGTGTGGTGTGTGTGTGGGGATGTGTTGTGTGTGTGTGTGGGGTGTGTTGTGTGTGTGTGTGGGGTGTGTTGTATTTGTGTGGGGGGTGTGTTGTGTGTGTGTGGGTGGGTGTGTTGTGTGTGTGTGTGGGGCGGGGTGTTGTGTGTGTGTGTGTGCCGGGGGGGTGTTGTGTGTGTGTGGGGCGTGTGTTGTTTGTGTGTGGGGGGTGTGTTGTGTGTGTGTGGGGGGTGTGTTGTGTGTGTGTGGGGGGGGGTTGTTGTGTGTGTGTGGGGGGGGTGTTGTGTGTGTGTGGGGGGGGGGAGGTGTTGTGTGTGTGTGTGGGGGGTGTGTTGTGTGTGTGTGTGGGGGGGGTGTTGTGTTTGTGTGGGGGATGTGTTGTGTGTGTGTGGGGGTGTGTTGTGTGTGTTTGTGGGGGGTGTATTGTGTGTGTGTGGGGGGTGTGTTGTGTTTGTGTGGGGGGTGCGTTGTGTGAGTGTGGGGGTGTGTTGTGTGTGTGTGGGGTGGTGTTGTGTGTGTTTGGGGGGTATGTTGTTTGTGTGTGGGGGTGTGTGTTGTGTGTGTGTGTGGGGGGTGTGTTGTGTGTGTGGGGGGGTTGTGTTGTGTTTGTGTGTGGGGGTCTGTTGTGTCTGTGTGGGGGGTTTTGTGTGTGTGTGTGGGGGGTGTTGTGTGTGTGTGGGGGGTGTGTTGTGTGTGTGTGGGGGATGTTGTGTGTGTGTGGGGTGTGTGTTGTGTGTGTGTGTGGGGGGATGTTGTGTGTGTGTGTGGGGTTGTGTGTGTGTGTGGGGGTGTGTTGTGTGTGTTTGTGTGGGTGTGTGTTGTGTGTGTGTTTGTGGGGTGTGTGTTGTGTGTGTGGGGGGGGGTGTTGTGTGTGTGTGTGGGGTGTGTTGTGTGTGTGTGTGGGTGTGTTGTGTGTGTGTGTGGGGGGTGTTGTGTCTGTGTGTGTGGGGTGTGTTGTGTGTGTGTGTGGGGGGTGTGGGGGGTGTGTGTGTGGGGTGTGTGTTGTGTGTGTGTGTGTGTGGGGGGTGTCGTGTGTGTGGGGGGATGTGTTGTGTGTTTGTGGGGGGTGTGTGTTGTGTGTGTGTGTGTGGGGGGTGTGTTGTGTGTTTGTGGGGGGGGTGTTGTGTGTGTGTGGGGGGTGTGTTCTGTGTGTGTGGGGGGTGTGTTGTGTGTGTGTGGGGGGTGTTGTTGTGTGTGTGTGTGGGGGGGTGCTGTGTGTGTAGTGGGGGGTGTGTTGTGTGTGTGTGGGGATGTGTTGTGTGTGTGTGTGTGGGTGTGTTGTGTGTGTGTGTGGGGGTGTGTTGTATTTGTGTGGGGGGGTGTGTTGTGTGTGTGTGTGTGGGTGTGTTGTGTGTGTGTGTGGGGCGGGTGTTGTGTGTGTGTGTGCCGGGGGGTGTTGTGTGTGTGTGGGGGGGTGTGTTGTTTGTGTGTGGGGGGGTGTGTTGTGTGTGTGTGTGGGGGGTGTGTTGTGTGTGTGTGGGGGGGGTGTGTTGTGTGTGTGTGGGGGGTGTGTTGTGTGTGTGTGGGGGGGGAGGTGTTGTGTGTGTGTGGGGGGTGTGTTGTGTGTGTGTGTGGGGGGGTGTGTTGTGTGTGTGGTGTGGGGGGGTGTTGTGTGTGTGTTTGGGGGCTGTGTTGTGTGTGTGTGGGGGGTGTGTTGTGTGTGTGTGTGGGGGTGTGTGTTGTGTGTGTGTGGGGGGGCGTGTTGTGTGTGTGTGTGGGGGGTGTTGAGTGTGTGTGGGGTGTGTGTTGTGTTTGTGTGTGGGGGGTGTGTTGTGCATGTGTGGGGGGTGTGTTGTGTGTGTGTGGGGGGTGTGTTGTGTGTGTGTGGGGGAGTGTTGTGAGTGTGTGGGGGGTGTGTTGTGCGTGTGTGGGGTGTGTGTTTGTGCGTGTGTGGGGGGTGTGTTGTGTGTGTGTGGTGGGGGTGTGTTGTGTGTGTGTGGGGGGTGTGTTGTGTGTGTGTGGGGGGTGTGTTGTGTGTGTGGGGGGTGTGTGTTGTGTGTGTGTGGGGGGTGTGTTGTGTGTGTGTGGGGGGTGTTTTGTGTGTGTGGGGGGTGTGTTGTGTGTGTGTGGGGGGTGTGTTGTGTGTGTGTGGGGGGTGTGTTGTGTGTATGTGGGGGGGTGTGTTGTGTGTGTGTCGGGGGGGTGTTGTGTGTGTGTGGGGGGTGTGTTGTGTGTGTGGGGGGGTGTGTGTGTGTGTGTGTGGGGGGTGTTGTGTGTGTGTGGGGTGTGTGTTGTGTGTGTGTGGGGGGGTGTGTTGTGTGTGTGGGGGGTGTGTGTTGTGTGTGTGTGGGGGGTGTTGTGCTTATTCTACGATCAACAATACTTCACCAAAAATGAGCGAATCAGAAGATCCACAACAGCCCCGCTTGCAGATTCCCCCCAACACCGCCAAAAAAGCTATAAAAGCGATCAAGCATGAGCAGATGAGAGAAAAACCAGAACCTCTCTTTACTGACTGTTACAACAATGGGACAAAAAGTAACCTCATTTTCTACTCAGATCAGCCAGTGGCTTGGATCACAGCAATAAAATCACACTATACCAATGTTAAGCTAGAAAATACCGCAAATGGGTCCATAATGAAAATTAACACACCAGGAGACAGTTCAACTACGATGGTCAACGCGTACAATACCGGAACAATATTAGTGCAAGCCAACCTCGACAAATTTGCAACGGCCTTCAGGACACTGAAAAAATTAACTAAGGGGGGAAGGAACAGCCCCAGAGTGGCCCGCACTGCCCCCAACATTGACAACTTACCAGGAGAAAATCTGCCTGGTCAGGAGGTGAACGAGCCACATAGTTCAAACCAGACACTAACCCCGGGGAACCACAGCCACACGATACAACTGACAAACCCCAGCATAACTACCAGGGAGGAAGCCACACATAGTCCCCCCTACCATTCCCAGCTCACCAAGAGAAGAGCAGCATAGCCAGGAAGTGAGTGAGCCCTCCAGGGCCGACCAGCCTAGCCAGGAAGTGAGTGAGCCTTCCAGGGCCGACCAGACACATACCCCGGGATCACACAGCCAGATACAACCAAAAGATAAATTTAATCAATTAGAGATGGAGATGGTTAAACTTAGAGAGGACTTCTTCAAAATGAATGACGATCAAAATCAGGAGAGGGAGAGACACAAGAGAGAGCTGAAGCTACTTGAGAACCAGGTGAATCTACTTAGGAATCAGGTGAAAGAGCTGCAGGAAAAAGAAGAGAGCCATAGAGGAGAGATAACACCATTAGACCAGCAACCAGAGGCTAGAGATAAGACAAGACAGAGCCAGACGGAACGGCTGCACTCCCACACGGAACAAAAGGAACAGACACACAATACAAGGGGTGCCACACAGACCGACCAGCATACTGATTCTCAATCTTCCCCCACCACCGTGGAACCACAAGCGGGCCGCTCACAAGAGGTACGCACACACCAGACACCCCAGCCCAGCACACACACTATGAGTCCAAGCGAAAGCCACCAGACAGTAAACACAAACAAGGCTGACGTCGTAATACTCATAGACTCAAATGGGAAATTTCTATGGGAGAAAAAAGCTATTCCCTAGAAGTAAAGTAGAAAAGATCTGGTGCCCAACAACAAACAGAGCCATGGGATGGCTGACCAAAGCCAGATTAGGCTCCCCCCAACACATAATAATACACACGGGCACAAATGACCTAAAGACCCAACAGAAAGAAGTAGCAACATCGCTCAGAGCAATGATTAGGAAAGCAAGCAGTACATTTCCAAACACTAGAATCACTGTTTCCACAATATTGCCGAGAACAGACTTCAACAACAACACAATTCATGAGATAAATGCCAGCATAGCAAGAGACTGCGAATCAAACCACAACGTACACCTGGCCCAACACCCCACCCTCGATGAGGAATGTCTTTACGACCACGTCCACATCCAAAGGCAAAGAATATCGATCTTTGCTAAAGCCCTGAAGGACGTCGCTTTTAACCGGGTCCATACCCAGACTCCAAGAGGACCCCCCCCCCGACCACCAGAGATCAGCGGGGGTACATATCAGGAACACTACAAGGACCACCAACACACCAACCGAGACCAGAGAGGATCCCCATGCAAAACAACAATATCAGACCTGCACCACTCCTGTCCCACAGGGGAATAGGACTGCTCCCAGCCAGACAGAGGGAGAGATGCACAGGACGTACGCAATACCTCAGACAGAAACAATCCATTAAGAGACAATAAGCAGATGTGCAGCAGCATCTACTTCCGCCTTATGGATCAAGGACTATTAATAGAAAGAACTGTAACCAAATTGTATTAACTTTTGTAGACAACTGATGTGATCTTTTTTTTCCCACACTTAGACACGACAAACACGTACCACTCTTTAACCTATCATAGTAAAAGATCAAACTTAACATGAAATCCTTATATATTTCGACCTGGAATATCCAAGGTCTACGCTCTTCACTGCGAGAAGTGAAAAGTAGGACCCCAGAGTTCATAGATGAAACTAAAGACCTAGATATTATCATTTTACAGGAAACTTGGTATAAAGGAAAAGGACACACTGGCTGTCCCCAAGGGTACACTGAGCTGGTGGTCCCCTCCAATAAATTACCAAGTGTAACCCAAGGCAGAGACTCCGGAGGCATACTCCTGAGTCTGGTTTTAAAACAGAACTTAAGAATTACATCAAATTTATAAAAAAGGGCGAAAACCATATGTGGCTCAAACTTGAGAGGAGATTATCTCAAACACCCAAGATGTTTACATTTGCGCACTTTATATCCCTCCAATCGATTCCCCGTACTTTAAAGAGGACACCTTCTCCAACATGGAGGGGGAAATTATCCAATACCAGGCCCAGGGGAACGTGTTGATCTGTGGGGACCTCAATTCAAGAACGGGCGAAGAACCAGACTTCACCAATAATCAGGGAAACAATTAACGTTTTCGGGAATAACCACTTTGACATCCTTCCCTTCCATACAGGCATAACTGCGACAAGCAGTCAAATACCAACGGAAAACAGCTACTACAGCTCTGTCGAAACCTGGGTCTGTACATTGTCAATGGTAGGTTCATAGGAGACCTCCTAGGAAGATCGACCTATTGCTCACCTCTTGGCTGCAGCACAGTAGACTATATGATTACAGACTTAGACCCATCCTCTTTCAGAGCATTCACAGTCAAACCACAAACAACACTGTCAGATCACAGTCAAATTACTATGTTCCTCAAAAAGACAGAAACAAACAACATAGAAACACAACCCAGTAAACTGTACAACACCAAAAAATCGTACAGATGGGCCAAAAACGACACGGAAAAATACCAGAAAACAATTAGCAATGCATCAACTCAAGCTCTCTTAGACACCTTTCTGATAACATATACACTCACAATAAAGAAGGTGTAAACCGGGCAGTTAGTAACTAAACAATATTTTTGATAATTTGGCAACAAATGCAAACTTGAAAGCTCGCAAGAACAAACCCAAAACAAAAAACTATGAAAAATGGTTTGACCGAGATTGCCATAACATGAGGAAAAAACTTAGAAAAATATCAAACCAAAAACACAGACATCCAGAAAACGAGGGACTACGCCTTACTTATTGTCAGACACTAACACAATACAGAAACACACTCAGAACCAAAAAAGAGCAATATATTAAGAATACACTCAGCTCCATGGAGGAATCCATAGATTCCAATTGTTTCTGGGAAAACTTGAAAACACTACACAAAAAACAACACGACGATTTGGCCATTCAAAATGGGGACACATGGGTAAACCACTTTGAAAAATTATACCAGAAAAACACACTAAGACCAGAGCAACACCAAATATGCAAAAAACTGGAAAAGCTAGAAATGGCCATAAAAGATAACCAAAACCCGCTGGACGCCATAATAACAGAAAAAGAACTTCTTGAAAAACTCAAGGACCTGCGACCAGGAAAAGCCTGCGGGACAGACTGCATACTAAACGAGATGATTAAACACACAGACAACAAAATGAAACTGGCTATCCTAAAACTCTTCAACTTGGTTCTGAGTGTCGGTTATTTTCCCTGATATCTGGAACAAAGGACTCATAACGCCCATATACAAAAGTGGGGACAAAATCGACCCAAACAACTATCGAGGCATCTGTGTAAACAGTAACCTGGGGAAGGTATTCTGTAGCATCATAAACAAAAGACTTATAAACTTCCTTGAGGAGCACAATGTCTTGAGTAAAAGCCAAATTGGATTCCTGCCAAACTATAGAACATCCGATCATATCTTCACCCTACAGACCCTAATTGACAAACACGTTCACCATAACAAAAGCAAAATCTACACATGCTTTGTAGATTTCCAGAAGGCTTTCGACTCCATCTGGCATGACGGTTTATTCCTGAAACTTATCGAAAGTGGGGTCGGAGGGAAAACATATGATGTAATTAAATCGATGTATACAAACAACAAATGTGCAGTTAAAATTGGAGACAAACAAACAAAATACTTCCCACAGGGGCGGGGGGTGACGCAGGGCTCGCCAATCTCACCGACACTCTTTAATATTTACATAAATGGATTGGCAAAACTACTTGAACAATCTACAGCACCCGGCCTCACCCTATATGAATCCAAGGTTAAATTCCTCCTCTATGCAGACGACCTGGTTCTGCTGTCACCTACTAAAGAGGGGCTACAGCAAAACCTGGACCTGCTGGAGTCGTACTGCCAGACTTGGGCCCTGACAATAAATCCCCAAAAAACCAAAGTCCTTGTGTTCCAGCAAAGATCCAAACATCAGGGACCCAAAATAAATTTCACAGTAGGAACAACCAAAATTGAACAAACCACTAACTACACATACTTGGGCTTAAAAATCAGTTCTACGGGAAACTTCAAACTGGCTGTGAATGAACTGAAAGAGAAAGCAAGAAGGGCTTTCTATGCCATCAAAAAATCAATCCAAATAGAAATCCCAATTAGCATTTGGCTCAAAATTTTCAAATCAGTAATTGAACCAATTGCACTCTATGGCAGTGAGGTATGGGGACCGCTAACTCAACAAGAATTTGCAAAATGGGACAAACACCCAATTGAGATCCTACATGCAGAATTCTGTAAAAGTATCCTCCGGACTCAAAGGAAAACAGTAAACAATGCATGCAGGGCGGAACTAGGCCAATATCCATTAATAATCACTATCCAAAAAAGAGCCACCAAATTTTGGAATCACCTACAAATGAGCAATCCCCAATGCTATCACTACGACGCCCTGAAATGCCAAGAGCTGACCATAAAGAAGAATACCCTCAGTCAACTAGTCCTGGGACTCAGTGAAGTAACTACTAACAATACTAACAATAACCAGCCCCAGGACAGTGACAGGGTAACACAAAGAATTCGACCCAACACAATCGTCGCTAAGCAAAAGGAAAAATATCTGACATATTGGGCAGAAACAACAAAAACCCAAAGCAAACTCAATTGCTACTTGGCCCTAAACAGACAATACAACATAGCTGATTACCTGACCATGGTAAAGGATAACAAACTGAGAAGAACCTTGACAAGGTACAGACTTAGCGAACATAGCCTAGCGATCGAAAAAGGCAGACACAGGCAGACCAGGCTGTCAAGAGAGGACAGGATATGCTCTCACTGCAGTCAGAGAGTGGTGGAGACAGAGATGCACTTCCTCACAGCTTGTGGAAAATATCAGGGCATCAGGGAGAATTTCGACCAAAAATTCTCACAAATATGCCCTGATTTCAGAAATCTGAATGACAACCAAAAGCTCCCATTCCTACTGGGAGAGGAGAGAAGCTGTATAACACTGGCGGCACGCTATGTTACAGCTTGCCATGAACAGAGAGACAACCAGTAAACTAAGAAAAGAATATGTATAAACAATGCGAATGTATATTTATACACTCAGGGATATACCTGTTTATACACTGTATGAATAGAACTGCGTTTATGTGGTAAACCATAAATGTATTTTGATGCTTTGGCAACATAAGATGTAACTTATCATGCCAATAAAGCGATTTGAATTGTGAATTGTGAATTGTGTTGTGTGTGTGTGTGGGGGCTGTGTTGTGTGTGTGTGGGGGTGTGTGTTGTGTGTGTGTGTGGGGGTGTGTGTTGTGCGTGTGGGGGGTGTGTTGTGTGTGTGTGGGGGGGATGTTGTGTGTGTGTGGGGGGGGGTGTAGTGTGTGTGTGGGGGGTGTGTTGTTTGTTTGTGGGGGGTGTTGTGTGTTTGTGTGGGGGATGTGTTGTTTGTGTGTGGGGGTGTGTTGTGTGTGTTTGTGGGGGGTGTATTGTGTGTGTGTGGGGGGTGTGTTGTGTGTGTGTGGGGGGTTCGTTGTGTGTGTGTGTGGGGGATGTGTTGTGTGTGTGTGGGGGTGTGTTGTGTGTGTGTGGGGGTGTGTGTTGTGTGTGTGTGGGGGGTGCGTTGTGTGTGTGGGGGTGTGTGTTGTGTTTGTGTGTGGGGATTGTTGTGTCTGTGTGGGGTGTGTGTTGTGTGTGTGTGGGTGGGGGTGTTGTGTGTGTGTGTGGGGTTGTGTGTGTGTGTGGGGGGGTGTTGTGTGTGTTTGTGGGGGTGGGTGTTGTGTGTGTGTGTGTGGGGTGTGTGTTGTGTGTGTGTGGGGGGGGTGTGTTGTGTGTGTGTGTGGGGGTGTGTTGTCTGTGTGTGTGGGGTGTGTTGTGTGTGTGTGTGGGGGGTGTAGTGTGTGTGTGTGGGGGGGTGTTGTGTGTGTGTGTGTGGGGTGTGTTGTGTGTGTGTGTGGGGGGTGTGTTGTGTGTGTGTGTGGGGTGTGTTGTGTGTGTGTGTGTGTGTGTGGGGTGTCGTGTGTGTGGGGGTGGTGTTGTGTGTGTGGGGGTGGTGTGTTGTGTATGTGTGGGGGGGTGTTGTGTGTGTGTGGGGGGTGTTGTGTGTTTGTGGGGGGGGGTTTGTGTGTGTGTGGGGGGTGTGTTGTGTGTGTGTGGGGGTGTGTTGTGTGTGTGTGGGGGGGGTGTTCTTGTGCGTGTGTGTGGGGGGTGTGCTGTGTGTGTGGGGGGGGGTGTTGTATGTGTGTGGGGATGTGTTGTGTGTGTGTGTGGGGTGTGTTGTGTGTGTGTGTGGGGTGTGTTGTATTTGTGTGGGAGGTGTGTTGTTTGTGTGTGGGTGGGTGTGTTGTGTGTGTGTGTGGGGGGGTGTTGTGTGTGTGTGTGCCGGGGGGGTGTTGTGTGTGTGTGGGGGGGGTGTTGTGTGTGTGTGGGGGGTGTGTTGTGTATGTGTGGGGGTTGTGTTGTGTGTGTGTGGGGGGTGTGTTGTGTGTGTCGGGGGGGGTGTTGTGTGTGTTTGTGGGGGTGTGCTGTGTGTGTAGGGGGGGTGTGTTGTGTGTGTGTGTGGGGGGTGTTGTGTGTGTGTGGGGTGTGTTGTGTGTGTGTGGGGGGTGTTGTGTGTGTGTGGGGGGTGTGTTGTGTGTGTGTGGGGGGTGTGTTGTGTGTGTGTGGGGGGGTGTTGTGTGTGTGGGGGGGGTGTTGTGTGTGTGTGTGGGGGGTGTTGTGTGGGGGGGTGTGTTGTGTGTGCGTGTGGGGGTGTGTTGTGTGTGTGTGTGGGGTGTGTGTTGTGTGTGTGTGGGGGGGGTGTGTGTTGTATGTGTGTGTGTGGGGGGTGTTGTGTGTGTGTGGGGGGTGTGTTGTGTGTGTGTGGGGGGGGGTGTTGTGTGTGTGGGGGGGTGTTGTGTGTGTGTGTGGGGGGTGTTGTGTGTGTGTGTGGGGGGTGTTCTGTGTGTGTGTGGGGGTGTGTGTTGTGTGTGTGTGTGGGGTGTGTTGTGTGTGTGGGGGGTGTTTTGTGTGTGTGTGTGGGGGGTGCTGTGTGTGTGGGGGGGGGGTGTTGTGTGTGTGTGGGGGGGGTGTTGTGTGTGTGTGTGGGGGCTGTGTTGTGTGCGTGTGGGGGTGTGTGTTGTGTGTGTGTGTGGGGGGTGTGTTGTGTGTGTGTGGGGGGTGTGTTGTGTGTGTGTGGGGGGTGTGTTGTGTGTGTGTGGGGGGGGTGTTTTGTGTGTGTGTGGGGTGTGTGTTGTGTGAGTGTGGGGGGTGTGTTGTGTGTGTGTGCGGGGGGTGTATTGTGTGTGTGTGGGTGGTGTGTTGTGTGTGTGTGGGGGGGGGTGATGTGTGTGTGTGTGGGGGGTGTATTGTGTGTGTGTGAGGGGTGTGTTGTGTGTGTGTGGGGGGTGCGTTGTGTGTGTGTGGGGGGTGTGTTGTGTGTGTGTGGGGGGTGTGTTGTGTGTGCGTGGGGGGGGGGTGTTGTGTGTGTGGGGGTGTGTGTTGTGTGTGTGTGTGGGGGGTGTGTTGTGTGTGTGTGGGGGGGTGTGTTGTGTGTGTGTGGGGGGGGGTGTGTTCTGTGTGTGGGGGGTGTGTTGTGTGTGTGTGTGGGGGGTGTTGTGTGTGTGTGGGGGGGTGTTGTGTGTGTGGGGGTGTGTGTTGTGTGTGTGCGTGGGGGGCTCTTCTGTGTGTGTGTGAGGTGTGTTGTGTGTGTGTGGGGGGGTGTTGTGTGTTTGTGGGGGGTGTTGTGTGTGTGTGTGGGGGGTGTTGTGTGTGTGTGGGGGGTGTGTTGTGTGTATGTGTGTGGGGGGGTGTTGTGTGTGTGTGGTGGGTGTGTTGTGTGTGTGTGGGTGGGGTGTGTTGTGTGTGTGGTGTGTGTGTTGTGTGTGTGTGTGTGGGGTGTGTTGTATTTGTGTGTGGGGGGTGTGTTGTGTGTGTGGTGGGTGTGTTGTGTGTGTGTGTGGGGGGGGTGTTGTATTTGTGTGTGGGGGGTGTGTTGTGTGTGTGGTGGGTGTGTTGTGTGTGTGTGGGGGGGGTGTTGTGTGTGTGTGTGGGGGGTGTGTTGTGTGTGTGTGTGGGGGTGTGGTTGTGTGTGTGTGTGGGGGGTGTGTTGTGTGTGTGTGTGGGGGGTGTGTTGTGTTTGAGTGTGGTGGGCGTGTCGTGTGTGTGTGGGGAGGGTGTTGTGTGTGTGTGTGGGGGGTGTGTTGTGTGTGTGGGGGGTGTGTTGTGTATGTGTGGGGGTGTGTGTTGTGTGTGGGGGTGGGGGGTGTGTTGTGTGTGTGGGGGGTGTGTTGTGTGTGTGTGGGGGATGTGTTGTGTGTGTGCGTGGGGGGGGTGTTCTGTGTGTGTGTGAGGTGTGTTGTGTGTGTGTGGGGGGGTGTTGTGTGTGTGTGGGGGGTGTTGTGTGTGTGTGTGGGGGGTGTTGTGTGTGTGTGGTGGGTGTGTTGTGTGTGTGTGGGTGGGGTGTGTTGTGTGTGTGGTGTGTGTGTTGTGTGTGTGTGGGGGGGGTGTGTTGTATTTGTGTGTGGGGGTGTGTTGTGTGTGTGGTGGGTGTGTTGTGTGTGTGTGGGGAGGGTGTCGTGTGTGTGTGGGGGGGTGTTGTGTGTGTGTGTGGGGGGTGTGTTGTGTGTGTGTGGGGTGTGTGTTGTGTGTGTGTGCGGGGTGTGTGTTGTGTGTGTGTGTGGGGAGTGTGTTGTGTGTGTGTGGGGGGTGTGATGTGTGTGTGGGGGTGGTGTTGTGTGTGTGTGGGGGGTGTTGTGTGTGTGTGTGGGGGGTGTGTTGTGTGTGTGGGGGGGGGTGTTGTGTGTGTGGGGGTGTGTTGTTTGTGTGTGTGGGGGGGTGTTCTGTGTGTGTGTGGGGGGGTGTGTTGTGTGTGTGTGTGTGGGGTGGGTTGTGTGTGTGGGGGGTGTGTGTTGTGTGTGTGTGGGGGGGGGGGTGTTGTGTGTGTGTGGGGGGTGTGTTGTGTGTGTGTGGGTGGTGTTGTGTGTGTGTGGGGGGTGTTGTGTGTGTGGGGGTGGTGTTGTGTGTGTGTGGGGGGTGTGTGTTGTGTGTGTGTGGTGGTGTGTTGTGTGTGTGTGTGGGGGGGGGTGTTGTGTGTGTGTGGGGATGTGTTGTGTGTGTGTGTGTGTGTGGGGTGTTGTGTGTGTGGGGGGGTGTTGTGTGTGTGTGGGGGGTGTGTTGTGTATGTGTGGGGGGTGTTGTGTGTGTGTGGGGGGTGTTGTGTGTGTGTGCGGGGGGGTGTTGTGTGTGTGTGGGGGGTGTGTTGTGTGTGTGTGGGGGGTGGGTTGTGTGTGTCGGGGGTGTGTGTTGTGTGTGTTTGTGGGGGGTGTGCTGTGTGTGTAGGGGGGTGTTGTGTGTGTGTGGGGATGTGTTGTGTGTGTGTGTGGGGGGGTGTTGTGTGTGTGTGGGGGGTGTTGTGTGTGTGTGGGGGGGTGTTGTGTGTGTGTGGGGGGTGTTGTGTGTGTGTGTGGGGGGGTGTTGTGTGTGTGTGTGGGGGCTGTGTTGTGTGTGTGTGGGGGTGTGTGTTGTGTGTGTGTGTGGGGGTGTGTGTTGTGCGTGTGGGGGGTGTGTTGTGTGTGTGTGGGGGGGATGTTGTGTGTGTGTGGGGGGGGTGTAGTGTGTGTGTGGGGGGTGTGTTGTTTGTGTGTGGGGTGGTGTTGTGTGTGTTTGTGGGAGGTGTATTGTGTGTGTGGGGGGGGTGTTTTGTGTGTGTGTGGGGGGTGTTGTGTGTGTGTGGGGGGGGTGTGTTGTGTGTGTGGGGGGGTGTGTTGTGTTTGTGTGTGGGGATTGTTGTGTCTGTGTGGGGGGTTTTGTGTGTGTGTGTGGGGGGTGTTGTGTGTGTGCGGGGGGGGTGTTGTGTGTGTGTGGGGTGTGTTGTGTGTGTGTGGGGTGTGTGTTGTGTGTGTGTGGGTGGGGTGTTGTGTGTGTGTGTGTGGTTGTGTGTGTGGGGGGGGGTGTTGTGTGTGTTTGTGGGGGGGGTGTTGTGTGTGTGTGTGTGGGGGTGTGTTGTGTGTGTGTGTGGGGGGGTGTTGTGTGTGTGTGTGGGGGATGTGTTGTGTGTGTGTGGGGGGGTGTGTTGTGTGTGTGTGTGGGGGTGTGTTGTGTGTGTGTGTGGGGTGTGTTGTGTGTGTGTGTGGGGGGTGTTGTGTGTGTGTGTGGGGGGTGTTGTGTGTGTGTGTGTGGGGTGTGTTGTGTGTGTGTGTGGGGGGTGTGTTGTGTGTGTGTGTGGGGTGTGTTGTGTGTGTGTGTGTTTGGGGTGTCGTGTGTGTGGGGGGGGTGTTGTGTGTGTGGGGGTGGTGTGTTGTGTATGTGTGGGGGGGTGTTGTGTGTGTGTGGGGGGTGTTGTGTGTGTGTGTGGGGGTGTTGTGTGTGTTTGTGGGGGGTGTTGTGTGTGTGTGTGGGGGTGTGTGTTGTGTGTGTGTGTGGGGTGTGTTGTGTGTGTGGGGGGTGTTTTGTGTGTGTGTGTGGGGGGTGCTGTATGTGTGGGGGGGTGTGTTGTGTGTGCGTGTGTGGGTGTGTGTTGTGTGTGTGTGTGGGGGTGTGTTGTGTGTGTGTGGGGGGTGTGTTGTGTGTGTGTGGGTGGGGGGGGGTTTGTGTGTGTGTGGGGTGTGTGTTGTGTGAGTGTGGGGGGTGTGTTGTGTGTGTGGGGGGTGTATTGTGTGTGTGGGTGGTGTGTTGTGTGTGTGTGGGGGGGGTGATGTGTGTGTGTGTGGGGGGTGTATTGTGTGTGTGTGGGGGGTGTGTTGTGTGTGTGTGGGGGGTGCGTTGTGTGTGTGTGTGGGGGTGTGTTGTGTGTGTGTGGGGGGTGTGTTGTGTGTGTGTGGGGGGGGTGTTGTGTGTGTGGGGGTGTGTGTTGTGTGTGTGTGTGGGGAGGGTGTTGTGTGTGTGTGGGGGGTGTGTTGTGTGTGTGTGGGGGGGGTGTTCTGTGTGTGGGGGGTGTGTTGTGTGTGTGTGGGGGGGGTGTGGTGTGTGTGTGTGGGGGGGGTGTTGTGTGTGTGGGGGTGTGTGTTGTGTGTGTGCGTGGGGGGGTGTTCTGTGTGTGTGTGAGGTGTGTTGTGTGTGTGTGGGGGGTGTTGTGTGTGTGTGGGGGGTGTTGTGTGTGTGTGTGGGGGGTGTTGTGTGTGTGTGGGGGGTGTGTTGTGTGTGTGTGTGTGGGGGGGTGTTGTGTGTGTGTGGTGGGTGTGTTGTGTATGTGTGGGTGGGGTGTGTTGTGTGTGTGGTGTGTGTGTTGTGTGTGTGTGTGTGGGGTGTGTTGTATTTGTGTGTGGGGGGTGTGTTGTGTGTGTGGTGGGTGTGTTGTGTGTGTGTGGGGGGGGTGTTGTGTGTGTGTGTGGGGGGTGTGTTGTGTGTGTGTGTGGGGGGGGTGTTGTGTGTGTGTGTGGGGGGTGTGTTGTGTGTGTGTGGGGGGGGTGTGTTGTGTTTGTGTGTGGTGGGCGTGTCGTGTGTGTGTGGGGGGGTGTTGTGTGTTTGTGTGGGGGGTGTGTTGTGTGTGTGGGGGTTGTGTTGTGTGTGTGTGGGGGTGTGTGTTGTGTGTGTGTGCGGGGGTGTGTTGTGTGTGTGGGGGTGTGTTGTGTGTGTGTGGGGGATGTGTTGTGTGTGTGCGTGGGGGGGTGTTCTGTGTGTGTGTGAGGTGTGTTGTGTGTGTGTGTGGGGGGGTGTTGTGTGTGTGTGGGGGGTGTTGTGTTTGTGTGTGGGGGGTGTTGTGTGTGTGTGGTGGGTGTGTTGTGTGTGTGTGGGTGGGGTGTGTTGTGTGTGTGGTGTGTGTGTTGTGTGTGTGTTTGGGGGGTGTGTTGTATTTGTGTATGGGGGGTGTGTTGTGTGTGTGTGGGGGGTGTGTTGTGTGTGTGTGGGGGGGGTGTTGTGTGTGTGTGGGGGGTGTTGTGTGTGTGTGTGGGGGGTGTTGTGTGTGGGGGTGTGTGTTGTGTGTGTGTGTGGGGGTGTGTTGTGTGTGTGTGTGGGGGGTGTTGTGTGTGTGTGGGGTGTGTTGTGTGTGTGTGTGGGGGTGTTGTGTGTGTGTGTGGGGGGTGTTGTGTGTGGGGGGGTGTGTTGTGTGTGTGTGTGGGGGTGTGTTGTGTGTGTGTGTGGGGGGTGTTGTGTGTGTGTGGGGTGTGTTGTGTGTGTGTGTGGGGGGTGTTGTGTGTGTGTGTGGTGGGTGTTGTGTGTGTGTGGGGGGTGTGTTGTGTGTGTGTGGGGGTGTGTTGTGTGTGTGTGGGGGGTGTGTTGTGTGTGTGTGGGGGGTGTTGTGTGTGTGGGGGGGTGTTGTGTGTGGGGGTGTTGTGTGGGGGGGGTGTTGTGTGTGCGTGTGGGGGTGTGTTGTGTGTGTGTGTGGGGTGTGTGTTGTGTGTGTGAGTGGGGGGTGTGTGTTGTATGTGTGTGTGGGGGCTGTGTTGTGTGTGTGTGGGGTGTGTGTTGTGTGTGTGTGTGGGGGTGTGTGTTGTGCGTGTGGGGGTGTGTTGTGTGTGTGTGGGGGGGATGTTGTGTGTGTGTGGGGGGGTGTAGTGTGTGTGTGGGGGGTGTGTTGTTTGTGTGTGGGGGTGGTGTTGTGTGTTTGTGTGGGGGATGTGTTGTGTGTGTGTGGGGGTGTGTTGTGTGTGTTTGTGGGAGGTGTATTGTGTGTGTGGGGGGTGTTTTGTGTGTGTGTGGGGGGTTCGTTGTGTGTGTGTGTGGGGGTGTTTTGTGTGTGTGTGGGGGGTGTTGTGTGTGTGTGGGGGGTATGTTGTTTGAGTGTGGGGGTGTGTGTTGTGTGTGTGTGTGGGGGGGTGTTGTGTGTGTGGGGGGGGTGTGTTGTGTTTGTGTGTGGGGATTGTTGTGTCTGTGTGGGGGGTTTTGTGTGTGTGTGGGGGGTGTTGTGTGTGTGCGGAGGGGGTGTTGTGTGTGTGTGGGGGGTGTTGTGTGTGTGTGGGGTGTGTGTTGTGTGTGTGTGGGTGGGGGTGTTGTGTGTGTGTGTGGTGTTGTGTGTGTGTGTGGGGGGGTGTTGTGTGTGTTTGTGGGGGGGGTGTGTTGTGTGTGTGTGTGTGGGGTGTGTGTTGTGTGTGTGTGGGGGGTGTGTTGTGTGTGTGTGTGGGGGATGTGTTGTGTGTGTGTGGGGGGGGGGTGTTGTTTGTGTGTGTGGGGGTGTGTTGTGTGTGTGTGTGGGGTGTGTTGTGTGTGTGTGTGGGGGGTGTTGTGTGTGTGTGTGGGGGGGTGTTGTGTGTGTGTGTGGGGTGTGTTGTGTGTGTGTGTGGGGGGAGTGTTGTGTGTGTGTGTGGGGTGTGTTGTGTGTGTGTGTGTTTGGGGTGTCGTGTGTGTGGGGGGGGGTGTTGTGTGTGTGGGGGTGGTGTGTTGTGTATGTGTGGGGGGTGTTGTGTGTGTGTGGGGGGTGTTGTGTGTTTGTGGGGGGGGGGGGTTTGTGTGTGTGTGGGGTGTGTTGTGTGTGTGTGGGGTGTGTGTTGTGTGTGTGTGTGGGGGGGTGTTGTGTGTGTGTGGGGGGTGTTGTGTGTGTGTGGGGGGTGTTGTGTGTGTGTGGGGGGTGTTGTGTGTGTGTGTGGGGGGTGTTGTGTGTGTGTGTGGGGGCTGTGTTGTGTGTGTGTGGGGGTGTGTGTTGTGTGTGTGTGTGGGGGTGTGTGTTGTGCGTGTGGGGGGTGTGTTGTGTGTGTGTGGGGGGATGTTGTGTGTGTGTGGGGGGGGTGTAGTGTGTGTGTGGGGGGTGTGTTGTTTGTGTGTGGGGTGGTGTTGTGTGTGTTTGTGGGAGGTGTATTGTGTGTGTGGGGGGGGTGTTTTGTGTGTGTGTGGGGGGTGTTGTGTGTGTGTGGGGGGGTGTGTTGTGTGTGTGGGGGGGTGTGTTGTGTTTGTGTGTGGGGATTGTTGTGTCTGTGTGGGGGGTTTTGTGTGTGTGTGTGGGGGGTGTTGTGTGTGTGCGGGGGGGTGTTGTGTGTGTGTGGGGTGTGTTGTGTGTGTGTGGGGTGTGTGTTGTGTGCGTGTGGGTGGGGGGTGTTGTGTGTGTGTGTGTGGTTGTGTGTGTGGGGGGGGGGTGTTGTGTGTGTTTGTGGGGGGGGGTGTTGTGTGTGTGTGTGTGGGGTGTGTGTTGTGTGTGTGTGGGGGGTGTTGTGTGTGTGTGTGGGGGATGTGTTGTGTGTGTGTGGGGGGGTGTGTTGTGTGTGTGTGTGGGGGTGTGTTGTGTGTGTGTGTGGGGTGTGTTGTGTGTGTGTGTGGGGGGTGTTGTGTGTGTGTGTGGGGGGTGTTGTGTGTGTGTGTGTGGGGTGTGTTGTGTGTGTGTGTGGGGGGTGTGTTGTGTGTGTGTGTGGGGTGTGTTGTGTGTGTGTGTGTTTGGGGTGTCGTGTGTGTGGGGGGGGTGTTGTGTGTGTGGGGGTGGTGTGTTGTGTATGTGTGGGGGGGTGTTGTGTGTGTGTGGGGGGTGTTGTGTGTGTGTGTGGGGGGTGTTGTGTGTGTTTGTGGGGGGTGTTGTGTGTGTGTGTGGGGGTGTGTGTTGTGTGTGTGTGTGGGGTGTGTTGTGTGTGTGGGGGGTGTTTGTGTGTGTGTGTGGGGGTGCTGTATGTGTGGGGGGGGTGTGTTGTGTGTGCGGTGGGGGTGTGTGTTGTGTGAGTGTGGGGGGTGTGTTGTGTGTGTGGGGGGTGTATTGTGTGTGTGTGGGTGGTGTGTTGTGTGTGTGTGGGGGGGGTGATGTGTGTGTGTGTGGGGGGTGTATTGTGTGTGTGTGGGGGGTGTGTTGTGTGTGTGTGGGGGGTGCGTTGTGTGTGTGTGTGGGGGGTGTGTTGTGTGTGTGTGGGGGGTGTGTTGTGTGTGTGTGGGGGGGGTGTTGTGTGTGTGGGGGTGTGTGTTGTGTGTGTGTGTGGGGAGGGTGTTGTGTGTGTGTGGGGGGGTGTGTTGTGTGTGTGTGGGGGGGGTGTTCTGTGTGTGGGGGGTGTGTTGTGTGTGTGTGGGGGGGGTGTTGTGTGTGTGTGGGGGGGTGTTGTGTGTGTGGGGGTGTGTGTTGTGTGTGTGCGTGGGGGGTGTTCTGTGTGTGTGTGAGGTGTGTTGTGTGTGTGTGGGGGGGTGTTGTGTGTGTGTGGGGGGTGTTGTGTGTGTGTGTGGGGGGTGTTGTGTGTGTGTGGGGGGTGTGTTGTGTGTGTGTGTGTGGGGGGGTGTTGTGTGTGTGTGGTGGGTGTGTTGTGTATGTGTGGGTGGGGTGTGTTGTGTGTGTGGTGTGTGTGTTGTGTGTGTGTGTGTGGGGTGTGTTGTATTTGTGTGTGGGGGGTGTGTTGTGTGTGTGGTGGGTGTGTTGTGTGTGTGTGGGGGGGGTGTTGTGTGTGTGTGTGGGGGGTGTGTTGTGTGTGTGTGTGTGGGGGTGTGTTGTGTGTGTGTGTGGGGGTGTGTTGTGTGTGTGTGGGGGGTGTGTGTTGTGTTTGTGTGTGGTGGGCGTGTCGTGTGTGTGTGGGGGGGGTGTTGTGTGTTTGTGTGGGGGGTGTGTTGTGTGTGTGGGGGTTGTGTTGTGTGTGTGTGGGGGTGTGTGTTGTGTGTGTGTGCGGGGGGTGTGTTGTGTGTGTGGGGGGTGTGTTGTGTGTGTGTGGGGGATGTGTTGTGTGTGTGCGTGGGGGGTGTTCTGTGTGTGTGTGAGGTGTGTTGTGTGTGTGGGGGGGTGTTGTGTGTGTGTGGGGGTGTTGTGTTTGTGTGTGGGGGGTGTTGTGTGTGTGTGGTGGGTGTGTTGTGTGTGTGTGGGTGGGGAGTGTTGTGTGTGTGGTGTGTGTGTTGTGTGTGTGTTTGGGGGGTGTGTTGTATTTGTGTATGGGGGGTGTGTTGTGTGTGTGTGGGGGGTGTGTTGTGTGTGTGTGGGGGGGTGTTGTGTGTGTGTGGGGGGTGTTGTGTGTGTGTGTGGGGGGTGTTGTGTGTGGGGGTGTGTGTTGTGTGTGTGTGTGGGGGTGTGTTGTGTGTGTGTGTGGGGGGTGTTGTGTGTGTGTGGGGTGTGTTGTGTGTGTGTGTGGGGGGTGTTGTGTGTGTGTGTGGGGGGTGTTGTGTGTGGGGGTGTGTGTTGTGTGTGTGTGTGGGGGTGTGTTGTGTGTGTGTGTGGGGGGGTGTTGTGTGTGTGTGGGGTGTGTTGTGTGTGTGTGTGTGGGGTGTTGTGTGTGTGTGTGGTGGGTGTTGTGTGTGTGTGGGGGGTGTGTTGTGTGTGTGTGGGGGGTGTGTTGTGTGTGTGTGGGGGGTGTGTTGTGTGTGTGTGGGGGGGTGTTGTGTGTGTGGGGGGGGTGTTGTGTGTGGGGGGTGTTGTGTGGGGGGGGTGTTGTGTGTGCGTGTGGGGGGTGTGTTGTGTGTGTGTGTGGGGTGTGTGTTGTGTGTGTGAGTGGGGGGTGTGTGTTGTATGTGTGTGTGGGGGCTGTGTTGTGTGTGTGTGGGGTGTGTGTTGTGTGTGTGTGTGGGGGTGTGTGTTGTGCGTGTGGGGGGTGTGTTGTGTTTGTGTGGGGGGGATGTTGTGTGTGTGTGGGGGGGTGTAGTGTGTGTGTGGGGGGTGTGTTGTTTGTGTGTGGGGTGGTGTTGTGTGTTTGTGTGGGGGATGTGTTGTGTGTGTGTGGGGGTGTGTTGTGTGTGTTTGTGGGAGGTGTATTGTGTGTGTGGGGGGGGGGTTTTGTGTGTGTGTGGGGGGTTCGTGTGTGTGTGTGTGGGGGTGTTTGTGTGTGTGTGGGGGGGTGTTGTGTGTGTGTGGGGG
>NC_140987.1:348746549-348795968 GCF_052327205.1 Somniosus microcephalus
GTGTGTTGTGTGTGTGTGTGGGGGATGTGTTGTGTGTGTGTGGGGGGGGTGTTGTTTGTGTGTGTGAGGGTGTGTTGTGTGTGTGTGTGGGGTGTGTTGTGTGTGTGTGTGTGGGGTGTTGTGTGTGTGTGTGGGGGGGTGTTGTGTGTGTGTGTGTGGGGTGTGTTGTGTGTGTGTGTGGGGGGTGTGTTGTGTGTGTGTGTGGGGTGTGTTGTGTGTGTGTGTGTTTGGGGTGTCGTGTGTGTGGGGGGGGTGTTGTGTGTGTGGGGGTGGTGTGTTGTGTATGTGTGGGGGGTGTTGTGTGTGTGTGGGGGGTGTTGTGTGTTTGTGGGGGGGGGGTTTGTGTGTGTGTGTAGGGTTAGGGTGTGTTGTGTGTGTGTGGGGGGGTGTGTTGTGTATGTGTGGGGGGGGTTTGTGTGTGTGTGGGGGGTGTGTTGTGTGTGTCGGGGGGGTGTTGTGTGTGTTTGTGGGGGGTGTGCTGTGTGTGTAGGGGGGGTGTGTTGTGTGTGTGTGGGGATGTGTTGTGTGTGTGTGTGGGTGGTGTTGTGTGTGTGTGGGGTGTGTTGTGTGTGTGTGTGGGGAGTGTTTTGTGTGTGTGGGGGTGTGTTGTGTGTGTGTGGGGGGTGTGTTGTGTGTGTGTGGGGGGTGTGTTGTGTGTGTGTGGGGGGGGGGGTGTTGTGTTGGGGGGGGGTGTTGTGTGTGCGTGTGGGGGTGTGCTGTGTGTGTGTGTGGGGTGTGTGTGTGTGTGTGTGTGTGGGGGGGTGTGTGTTGTGTGTGTGTGTGGGGGTGTGGTGTGTGTGTGGGGTGTGTTGTGTGTGTGTGTGTGGGGGGGTGTTTGTGTGTGTGTGGGGGGGTGTTGTGTGTGTGGGGGGGTGTTGTGTATGTGTGTGGGGGGGTGTTGTGTTGTGTGTGTGGGGGGTGTTTTGTGTGTGTGTGTGGGGGGTGCTGTGTGAGTGTGGGGGGTGTGTTGTGTGTGTGTGTGGGGGGGTGTATTGTGTGTGTGTGGGTGGTGTGTTGTGTGTGTGTGGGGGGGGTGTGATGTGTGTGTGTGGGGGGGGTGATGTGTGTGTGTGTGGGGGTTGTGTTGTGTGTGTGTGGGGGGTGCGTTGTGTGTGTGTGTGGGGGGTGTGTTGTGTGTGTGTGGGGGGGTGTTGTGTGTGTGGGGGGATGTTGTGTGTGTGTGTGGGGGGTGTTGTGTGGGGGGGGTGTTGTGTGTGCGTGTGGGGGGGGTGTTGTGTGTGTGTGGGGTGTGTGTTGTGTGTGTGTGTGGGGGGTGTGTGTTGTATGTGTGTGTGTGGGCTGTGTTGTGTGTGTGTGGGGGGGTGTTTTGTGTGTGTGTGGGGGGGGTGTTGTGTGTGTGGGGGGGGTGTTGTGTGTGTGTGTGGGGGGTGTTGTGTGTGTGTGTGGGGGTGTGTGTTGTGTGTGTGTGTGGGGGTGTGTGTTGTGTGTGTGTGTGTGGTGTGTTGTGTGTGTGGGGGGTGTTTTGTGTGTGTGTGTGGGGGGTGCTGTGTGTGTGGGGGGGTGTGTTGTGTGTGTGTGTGGGGGGGTGTTGTGTGTGTGTGTGGGGGCTGTGTTGTGTGCGTGTGGGGGTGTGTGTTGTGTGTGTGTGTGGGGGGTGTGTTGTGTGTGTGTGGGGGGTGTGTTGTGTGTGTGTGTGGGGGTGTGTTGTGTGTGTGTGGGGGGGGTGATGTGTGTGTGTGTGGGGGGTGTATTGTGTGTGTGTGGGGGGTGTGTTGTGTGTGTGTGGGGGGGGTGCATGTGTGTGTGTGGGTGTGTGTGTGTGTGGTTGTGTATGTGTGGGGGGGTGTTGTGTGTGTGTGGGGGTGTTTGTGTGTGTGTGGGGGGTGTTGTGTGTCGTGGGGGGGTGTTGTGTGTGTGTGTGGGGGTGTGTTGTGTGTGTGTGTGGGGGTGTGTGTTGTGTGTGTGTGTGGGGGCTGTGTTGTGTGTGTGTGGGGGGGTGTGTTGTGTGTGTGTGGGGGGGTGTTGTTGTGTGTGTGGGGGGGGTGTTGTGTGTGTGTGTGGGGGGCTGTGTGTGTGTGTGTGGGGGTTGTGTTGTGTGTGTGTGTGGGGGGTGTGTTGTGTGTGTGTGGGGGGGTGTGTTGTGTGTGTGTGGGGGGTGTGTTGTGTCGTGTGTGGGGGGTGTGTTGTGTGTGTGTGTGGGGGGTGTATGTGTGTGTGTGTTGTGTGGGTGTGTTGTGTGTGTGTGGGGGGTGCATTGTGTGTGTGTGGGGGGTGTGTTGTGTGTGTGTGGGGGGGTGTGGTGTGGGGGGGTGTTGTGTGTGTGTGTGGGGGGTGTTGTGTGGGGGGGTGTTGTGTGTGCGTGTGGGGGTGTGTTGTGTGTGTGTGTGGGGTGTGTGTTGTGTGTCTGTGTGGGGGGTGTGTGTTGTATGTGTGTGTGTGGGCTGTGTTGTGTGTGTGTGTGGGGGGGTGTGGTTGTGTGTGTGTGGGGGGGTTGTGTGTGTGTGGGGGGTGTTGTGTGTGTGTGTGGGGGGTGTTGTGTGTGTGTGTGGGGTTGTTGCGTGTGTGTGTGGGGTGTGTGTTGTGTGTGTGTGTGGGGTGTCTTGTGTGTGTGGGGGGGTGTTTTGTGTGTGTGTGTGGGGGGGTGCTGTGTGTGTGGGGGGGGTGTGTTGTGTGAGCGCGTGTGGGGGTGTGTGTTGTGTGTGTGTGTGGGGGGTGTGTTGTGTGTGTGTGGGGGGTGTGTTGTGTGTGTGTGGGGGGTGTGTTGTGTGTATGTGGGGGGGGGTTTGTGTGTGTGTGGGGTGTGTGTTGTGTGAGTGTGGGGGGTGTGTTGTGTGTGTGTGTGGGGGGTGTATTGTGTGTGTGTGGGTGGTGTGTTGTGTGTGTGTGGGGGGGGTGATGTGTGTGTGTGTGGGGGGTGTATTGTGTGTGTGTGGGGGGTGTGTTGTGTGTGTGTGGGGGGTGCGTTGTGTGTGTGTGTGGGGGGTGTGTTGTGTGTGTGTGGGGGGTGTGTTGTGTGTGTGTGGGGGGGGTGTTGTGTGTGTGGGGGGGTGTGTTGTGTGTGTGTGTGGGGGGTGTGTTGTGTGTGTGTGGGGGGGGTGTTGTGTGTGTGTGGGGTGGTGTGTTCTGTGTGTGGGGGGTGTGTTGTGTGTGTGTGGGGGGGTGTTGTGTGTGTGTGGGGGGTGGTGTTGTGTGTGTGGGGGTGTGTGTTGTGTGTGTGCGTGGGGGGGTGTTCTGTGTGTGTGTGAGGTGTGTTGTGTGTGTGTGGGGGGGTGTTGTGTGTGTGTGGGGGGTGTTGTGTGTGTGTGTGGGGGGTGTTGTGTGTGTGTGGGGGGTGTGTTGTGTGTGTGTGTGTGGGGGGTGTTGTGTGTGTGTGGTGGGTGTGTTGTGTATGTGTGGGTGGGGTGTGTTGTGTGTGTGGTGTGTGTGTGTTGTGTGTGTGTGTGTGGGGTGTGTTGTATTTGTGTGTGGGGGGGTGTGTTGTGTGTGTGGTGGGTGTGTTGTGTGTGTGTGTGGGGGGGGGGTGTTGTGTGTGTGTGTGGGGGGTGTGTTGTGTGTGTGTGTGAGGGGGTGTGTTGTGTGTGTGTGTGGGGGGTGTGTTGTGTGTGTGTGTGGGGGGGTGTGTTGTGTGTGTGTGGGGGGGGTGTTGTGTGTGTGTGTGGGGGGGGTGTTGTGTGTGTGTGTGGGGGGTGTGTTGTGTGTGTGTGGGGGGTGTGTTGTGTTTGTGTGTGGTGGGGCGTGTCGTGTGTGTGTGGGGGGGTGTTGTGTGTGTGTGTGGGGGGTGTGTTGTGTGTGTGGGGGGTGTGTTGTGTGTGTGTGGGGGTGTGTGTTGTGTGTGTGTGGGGGGTGTGTTGTGTGTGTGGGGGGTGTGTTGTGTGTGTGTGGGGGGTGTGTTGTGTGTGTGTGGGGGGGGTGTTGTGTGTGTGTGTGGGGGGGGTGTTGTGTGTGTGTGTGGGGGGTGTGTTGTGTGTGTGTGGGGGGTGTGTTGTGTTTGTGTGTGGTGGGCGTGTCGTGTGTGTGTGGGGGGGTGTTGTGTGTGTGTGTGGGGGGTGTGTTGTGTGTGTGGGGGGTGTGTTGTGTGTGTGTGGGGGTGTGTGTTGTGTGTGTGTGTGGGGGGTGTGTTGTGTGTGTGGGGGGTGTGTTGTGTGTGTGTGGGGGATGTGTTGTGTGTGTGCGTGGGGGGGGTGTTCTGTGTGTGTTTGGGGGGTGTGTTGTATTTGTGTATGGGGGGTGTGTTGTGTGTGTGTGGGGGGGGTGTTGTGTGTGTGTGGGGGGTGTTGTGTGTGTGTGTGGGGGGTGTTGTGTGTGGGGGGGTGTGTTGTGTGTGTGTGTGGGGGTGTGTTGTGTGTGTGTGTGTGGGGGGTGTGTTGTGTGTGTGTGGGGGGTGTGTGTTGTATGTGTGTGTGTGGGCTGTGTTGTGTGTGTGTGTGTGGGGGGTGTGTTGTGTGTGTGTGGGGGGGGTGTTGTGTGTGTGTGGGGGGGGTGTTGTGTGTGTGTGTGGTGGGGGGTTGTGTGTGTGTGGGGTGTGTTGTGTGTGTGTGGGGGTTGTTTTGTGTGTGTATGTGGGGGGTGCTGTGTGTGTGTGTGGGGTGTGTTGTGTGTGTGTGTGGGGGGTGTTGTGTGTGTGTGGGGGGGCTGTGTTGTGTGTGTGTGGGGGTGTGTGTTGTGTGTGTGTGGGAGGGGTGTGTGTTGTGTGTGTGGGGGGGGATGTTGTGTGTGTGTGGGGGGGTGTTGTGTGTGTGTGGGCGGTGTGTTGTGTGTGTGTGGGGGGGTGTATTGTGTTTGTGTGGGGGTTGTGTTGTGTGTGTGTGGGGGGTGCGTTGTGTGTGTGTGTGGGGGGTGTGTTGTGTGTGTGTGGGGGGGTGTTGTGTGTGTGTGGGGGGTGTGTTGTTTGTGTGTGGGGGGGTGTGTTGTGTGTGTGTGTGGGAGGTGTGTTGTGTGTGTGGGGGGGGTGTTGTGTTTGTGTGTGGGGGTTGTGTTGTGTCTGTGTGTGGGGTTTTGTGTGTGTGTGTGGGGGGTGTTGTGTGTGTGTGGGGGGTGTGTTGTGTGTGTGTGGGAGGTGTTGTGGGTGTGTGGGGTGTGTGTTGTGTGTGTGTGTGGGGGGTGTTGTGCGTGTGTGTGGGGTTGTGTTGTGTGTGTGTGGGGGTGTGTTGTGTATGTTTGTGGGGGGTGTGTGTTGTGTGTGTGTGTGTGGGGTGTGTGTTGTGTGTGTGTGGGGGTGTGTTGTGTGTGTGTGTGGGATGTGTTGTGTGTGTGTGGGGGGTGTGTGTTGTGTGTGTGTGTGGGGGTGTGTTGTGTGTGTGTGTGGGGTGTGATGTGTGTGTGTGTGTGGGGTGTTGTGTGTGTGTGGGGGGGCTGTTGTGTGTGTGTGTGTGGGGTGTGTTGTGTGTGTGTGTGGGGGGAGTGTTGTGTGTGTGTGTGGGGTGTGTTGTGTGTGTCTGGGGTGTCTGTTTGTGTGTGTGGGGGGGTGTTGTGTGTGTGGGGGAGGTGTTGTGTGTGTGTGTGTGGGGGGTGTGTTGTGTGTTTGTGGGGGGGTGTTGTGTGTGTGTGGGAGGTGTGTTGTGTGTGTGTGGGGGGTGGTGTGTGTGTGTGTGGGGGGGTGTTGTGTGTGTGTGTGTGTGTGTGGGGTGTTGTGTGTGTGGGGGGGGTGTTGTGTGTTTGTGGGGGGTGTGTTGTGTATGTGTGGGGGGGTTGTTGTGTGTGTGTGGGGGGTGTTGTGTGTGTGTGCGGGGGGGTGTTGTGTGTGTGTGGGGGGTGTGTTGTGTGTGTGTGTGGGGTGTGTTGTGTGTGTCGGGGGGGTGTGTTGTGTGTGTTTGTGGGGGGTGTGCTGTGTGTGTGGGGGGGTGTTGTGTGTGTGTGGGGATGTGTTGTGTGTGTGTGTGGGGGGGTGTTGTGTGTGTGTGGGGGGTGTTGTGTGTGTGTGAGGGGGTGTTGTGTGTGTGTGGGGGGTGTTGTGTGTGTGTGTGGGGGGGGTGTTGTGTGTGTGTGTGGGGGCTGTGTTGTGTGTGTGTGGGGGTGTGTGTTGTGTGTGTGTGTGGGGGGGTCTGTTGTGCGTGTGGGGGGTGTGTTGTGTGTGTGTGGGGGGGATGTTGTGTGTGTGTGGGGGGGGTGTAGTGTGTGTGTGGGGGGTGTGTTATTTGTGTGTGGGGGGGTGTTGTGTGTGTGTGTGGGGGGTGTTGTGTGTGTGTGTGGGGGGTGTTGTGTGTGTGTGTGGTGGTGTGTGTTGTGTGTGTGTGTGGGGTGTGTTGTGTGTGTGGGGGGTGTTTTGTGTGTGTGTGTGGGGGGTGCTGTGTGTGTGGGGGTGTGTGTTGTGTGTGTGTGGGGGGGGTGTTGTGTGTGTGTGTGGGGGCTGTCTTGTGTGCGTGTGGGGGTGTGTGTTGTGTGTGTGTGTGGTGGGTGTGTTGTGTGTGTGTGGGGGGTGTGTTGTGTGTGTGTGGGGGGTGTGTTGTGTGTGTGTGGGGGGGTGTTTTGTGTGTGTGTGGGGTGTGTGTTGTGTGAGTGTGGGTGGTGTGTTGTGTGTGTGTGGGGGGGGTGATGTGTGTGTGTGGGAGGGGTGTATTGTGTGTGTGTGGGGGGTGTGTTGTGTGTGTGTGGGGGGTGTTTTGTGTGTGTGTGTGGGGGGTGTGTTGTGTGTGTGTGGGGGGTGTGTTGTGTGTGTGTGGGGGGGGTGTTGTGTGTGTGGCGGTGTGTGTTGTGTGTGTGTGTGGGGTGTGTGTTGTGTGTGTGTGGGGGGGTGTGTTGTGTGTGTGTGGGGGGGGTGTGTTCTGTGTGTGGGGGGGGTGTGTTCTGTGTGTGGGGGGTGTGTTGTGTGTGTGTGGGGGGTGTTGTGTGTGTGTGGGGGGTGTTGTGTGTGTGGGGGTGTGTGTTGTGTGTGTGCGTGGGGGGGTGTTCTGTGTGTGTGTGAGGTGTGTTGTGTGTGTGTGGGGGGGTGTTGTGTGTGTGTGGGGGGTGTTGTGTGTGTGTGTGGGGGGTGTTGTGTGTGTGTGGGGGGTGTCTTTAAACAAAAGACTTATAAACTTCCTTGAGGAGCACAATGTCTTGAGTAAAAGCCAAATTGGATTCCTGCCAAACTATAGAACATCCGATCATATCTTCACCCTACAGACCCTAATTGACAAACACGTTCACCATAACAAAAGCAAAATCTACGCATGCTTTGTAGATTTCCAGAAGGCTTTCGACTCCATCTGGCATGACGGTTTATTCCTGAAACTTATCGAAAGTGGGGTAGGAGGGAAAACATATGATGTAATTAAATCAATGTATACAAACAACAAATGTGCAGTTAAAATTGGAGACAAACAAACAAAATACTTCCCACAGGGGCGGGGGGTGACGCAGGGCTCGCCAATCTCACCGACACTCTTTAATATTTACATTAATGGATTGGCAAAACTACTTGAACAATCTACAGCACCCGGCCTCACCCTATATGAATCCAAGGTTAAATTCCTCCTCTATGCAGACGACCTGGTTCTGCTGTCACCTACTAAAGAGGGGCTACAGCAAAACCTGGACCTGCTGGAGTCGTACTGCCAGACTTGGGCCCTGACAATAAATCCCCAAAAAACCAAAGTCCTTGTGTTCCAGCAAAGATCCAAACATCAGGGACCCAAAATAAATTTCACAGTAGGAACAACCAAAATTGAACAAACCACTAACTACACATACTTGGGCTTAAAAATCAGTTCTACGGGAAACTTCAAACTGGCTGTGAATGAACTGAAAGAGAAAGCAAGAAGGGCTTTCTATGCCATCAAAAAATCAATCCAAATAGAAATCCCAATTAGCATTTGGCTCAAAATTTTCAAATCAGTAATTGAACCAATTGCACTCTATGGCAGTGAGGTATGGGGACCGCTAACTCAACAAGAATTTGCAAAATGGGACAAACACCCAATTGAGATCCTACATGCAGAATTCTGTAAAAGTATCCTCCGGACTCAAAGGAAAACAGTAAACAATGCATGCAGGGCGGAACTAGGCCAATATCCATTAATAATCACTATCCAAAAAAGAGCCACCAAATTTTGGAATCACCTACAAATGAGCAATCCCCAATGCTATCACTACGACGCCCTGAAATGCCAAGAGCTGACCATAAAGAAGAATACCCTCAGTCAACTAGTCCTGGGACTCAGTGAAGTAACTACTAACAATACTAACAATAACCAGCCCCAGGACAGTGACAGGGTAACACAAAGAATTCAACCCAACACAATCGTCGCTAAGCAAAAGGAAAAATATCTGACATATTGGGCAGAAACAACAAAAACCCAAAGCAAACTCAATTGCTACTTGGCCCTAAACAGACAATACAACATAGCTGATTACCTGACCATGGTAAAGGATAACAAACTGAGAAGAACCTTGACAAGGTACAGACTTAGCGAACATAGCCTAGCGATCGAAAAAGGCAGACACAGGCAGACCAGGCTGCCAAGAGAGGACAGGATATGCTCGCACTGCAGTCAGGGAGTGGTGGAGACAGAGATGCACTTCCTCACAGCTTGTGGAAAATATCAGGGCATCAGGGAGAATTTCTACCAAAAATTCTCACAAATATGCCCTGATTTCAGAAATCTGAATGACAACCAAAAACTCCCATTCCTACTGGGAGAGGAGAGAAGCTGTATAACACTGGCGGCACGCTATGTTACAGCTTGCCATGAACAGAGAGCCAACCAGTAAACTAAGAAAATAATATATATAAACAATGCGAATGTATATTTATACACTCAGGGATATACCTGTTTATACACTGTATGAATAGAACTGCATTTATGTGGTAAACCATAAATGTATTTTGATGCTTTGGCAACATAAGATGTAACTTATCATGCCAATAAAGCGATTTGAATTGTGAATTGTGAATTGGGTGTGTTGTGTGTGTGTGGGTGGGGTGTGTTGTGTGTGTGGTGTGTGTGTTGTGTGTGTGTGTGGGGTGTGTTGTATTTGTGTGTGGGGGGTGTGTTGTGTGTGTGTGTGGGGGGTGTGTTGTATTTGTGCGTGGGGGGTGTGTTGTGTGTGTGGTGGGTGTGTTGTGTGTGTGTGGGGGGGTTGTTGTGTGTGTGTGTGGGGGGTGTGTTGTGTGTGTGTGTGGGGGGTGTGTTGTGTGTGTGTGTGGGGGGTGTGTTGTGTGTGTGTGTGGGGGGTGTGTTGTGTTTGTGTGTGGTGGGCGTGTCGTGTGTGTGTGGGGGGGGTGTTGTGTGTGTGTGTGTGGGGTGTGTTGTGTGTGTGGGGGGTGTGTTGTGTGTGTGTGGGGGTGTGTGTTGTGTGTGTGTGTGGGGGGTGTGTTGTGTGTGTGGGGGTTGTGTTGTGTGTGTGTGGGGGACATGTTGTGTGTGTGCGTGGGGGGGGTGTTCTGTGTGTGTGTGAGGTGTGTTGTGTGTGTGTGGGGGGGTGTTGTGTGTGTGTGGGGGGTGTTGTGTGTGTGTGTGGGGGGTGTTGTGTGTGTGTGGTGGGTGTGTTGTGTGTGTGTGGGTGGGGTGTGTTGTGTGTGTGGTGTGTGTGTTGTGTGTGTGTGTGGGGGGTGTGTTGTATTTGTGTGTGGGGGGTGTGTTGTGTGTGTGGGGGGTGTGTTGTGTGTGTGTGGGGGTGTGTGTTGTGTGTGTGTGTGTGGGGGGTGTGTTGTGTGTGTGGGGGTTGTGTTGTGTGTGTGTGGGGGACATGTTGTGTGTGTGCGTGGGGGGGGTGTTCTGTGTGTGTGTGAGGTGTGTTGTGTGTGTGTGGGGGGGTGTTGTGTGTGTGTGGGGGGTGTTGTGTGTGTGTGTGGGGGGTGTTGTGTGTGTGTGGTGGGTGTGTTGTGTGTGTGTGGGTGGGGTGTGTTGTGTGTGTGGTGTGTGTGTTGTGTGTGTGTGTGGGGGGTGTGTTGTATTTGTGTGTGGGGGGTGTGTTGTGTGTGTGGTGGGTGTGTTGTGTGTGTGTGGGGGGTGTGTTGTGTGTGTGTGTGGGGGGTGTGTTGTGTGTGTGTGTGGGGGGTGAGTTGTGTGTGTGTGTGGGGGGTGTGTTGTGTTTGTGTGTGGTGGGTGTGTCGTGTGTGTGTGGGGGGGGTGTTGTGTGTGTGTGTGGGGGGTGTGTTGTGTGTGTGGGGGGTGTGTTGTGTGTGTGTGGGGTGTGTATTGTGTGTGTGTGCGGTGTGTGTGTTGTGTGTGTGTGGGGAGTGTGTTGTGTGTGTGTGTGGGGGGTGTGATGTGTGTATGGGGGTGGTGTTGTGTGTGTGTGGGGGGTGTTGTGTGTGTGGGGGGTGTGTTGTGTGTGTGGGGGGGGTGTTGTGTGTGTGGGGGGGTGTTGTTTGTGTGTGTGGGGGGGGTGTTCTGTGTGTGTGTGGGGGGGTGTGTTGTGTGTGTGTGTGGGGGGTGGGTTGTGTGTGTGGGGGGTGTGTGTTGTGTGTGTGTGTGTGTGGGGTGTTGTGTGTGTGTGTGGGGTGTGTTGTGTGTGTGTGGGTGGTGTTGTGTGTGTGTGGGGGGTGTTGTGTGTGTGGGGGAGGTGTTGTGTGTGTGTGGGGGGTGTGTGTTGTGTGTGTGTGGGAGAGTGTTGTGTGTGTGTGGGGGGGGTGTTGTGTGTGTGTGGGGGGTGTGTTGTGTGTGTGTGTGGGGGGGTTGTGTGTGTGTGGGGGTGTGCTGTGTGTGTGTGGGGGTTGTTGTGTGTGTGTGGGGTGTGTGTTGTGTGTGTGTGGGGGGTGTGCTGTGTGTGTGTGTGGGGGGTGTGTTGTGTGTGTGTGTGGGGGGGGTGTTGTGTGTGTGTGTGGGGTGTGTTGTGTGTGTGTGGGGGGTCTGTTGTGCGTGTGTGTGGGGGGTGTTGTGTGTGAGTGTGGGGGGTGTGTTGTGTGTGTGTGGGGGGAGTGTTGTGTGTGTGGGAGGTGTGTTGTGTGTGCGTTGGCGGTGTTGTGTGTGTGTGTGGGGGTGTGTTGTGTGTGTGTGTGTGTGTGGGGTGTTGTGTGTGTGTGTGGGGTGTGCTGTGTGTGTGGGGGGGTGTTGTGTGTGTGTGTGGGGGGTGTGCTGTGTGTGTAGGGGGGGTGTTGTGTGTGTGTGGGGATGTGTTGTGTGTGTGTGGGGGGTGTTGTGTGTGTGTGGGGGGTGTTGTGTGTGTGTGTGGGGTGTGTTGTGTGTGTCTGGGGTGTCTGTTTGTGTGTGTGGGGGGGTGTTGTGTGTGTGGGGGGGGTGTTGTGTGTGTGTGTGGGGGGGGTGTTGTGTGTGTGTGGGGGGGGTGTTGTGTGTGTGTGGGAGGTGTGTTGTGTGTGTATGGGGTTGCATTGTGTGTGTGTGTGGGGGGTGTGTTGTGTGTGTGTGGGGGGGTGTTGTGTGTGTGTGGGGGGTGTGTTGTTTGTGTGTGGGGGTGTGTGTTGTGTGTGTGTGTGGGGGGTGTGTTGTGTGTGTGGGGGGGTGTTGTGTTTGTGTGTGGGGGGTGTGTGGTGTCTGTGTGTGGGGTTTTGTGTGTGTGTGTGGGGGGTGTTGTGTGTGTGTGGGGGGGGTGTTGTGTGTGTGTGGGAGGTGTTGTGTGTGTGTGGGGTGTGTGTTGTGTGTGTGTGGGGAGGGTGTTGTGCGTGTGTGTGGGGTTGTGTTGTGTGTGTGTGTGGGGGTGTGTTGTGTGTGTTTGTGGGGGGTGTGTGTTGTGTGTGTGTGTGTGGGGTGTGTGTTGTGTGTGTGTGGGGATGTGTTGTGTGTGTGTGTGGGGGATGTGTTGTGTGTGTGTGGGGGGTGTGTGGGGTGTGTGTGTGTGGGGGGTGTGTTGTGTGTGTGTGTGGGGGGTGTGTTGTGTGTGTGTGTGGGGTGTGATGTGTGTGTGTGTGTGGGGTGTTGTGTGTGTGTGTGGGGGGTGTTGCGTGTGTGTGTGTGGGGTGTGTTGTGTGTGTGTGTGGGGGGAGTGTTGTGTGTGTGTGTGGGGTGTGTTGTGTGTGTCTGGGGTGTCTGTTTGTGTGTGTGGGGGGGTGTTGTGTGTGTGGGGGGGGTGTTGTGTGTGTGTGTGTGGGGGGTGTGTTGTGTGTGTGTGGGGGGGTGTTGTGTGTATGTGGGAGGTGTGTTGTGTGTGTGTGGGGGGTGGTGTGTGTGTGTGTGTGGGGGGGTGTTGTGTGTGTGTGTGTGTGTGGGGTGTTGTGTGTGTGGGGGGCGTGCTGTGTGTTTGTGGGGGGTGTGTTGTGTATGTGTGGGGGGGTTGTTGTGTGTGTGTGGGGGGTGTTGTGTGTGTGTGCGGGGGGGTGCTTTGTGTGTGTGGGGGTGTGTTGTGTGTGTGTGTGGGGTGTGTTGTGTGTGTCGGGGGGGTGTGTTGTGTGTGTTTGTGGGGGGTGTGCTGTGTGTGTGGGGGGGTGTTGTGTGTGTGTGGGGGGTGTTGTGTGTGTGTGAGGGGGTGTTGTGTGTGTGTGGGGGGTGTTGTGTGTGTGTGGGGGGGGTGTTGTGTGTGTGTGTGGGGGCTGTGTTGTGTGTGTGTGGGGGTGTGTGTTGTGTGTGTGTGTGGGGGGGTGTGTTGTGCGTGTGGGGGGTGTGTTGTGTGTGTGTGGGGGGGATGTTGTGTGTGTGTGGGGGGGGTGTAGTGTGTGTGTGGGGGGTGTGTTGTTTGTGTGTGGGGGGGTGTTGTGTGTTTGTGTGGGGGATGTGTTGTGTGTGTGTGGGGGGGTGTGTTGTGTGTGTTTGTGGGGGGTGTATTGTGTGTGTGGGGGGGTGTGTTGTGTGTGTGTGGGGATTCGTTGTGTGTGTGTGTGGGGTGTGTTTTGTGTGGGTGTGAGGGGGTGTTGTGTGTGTGTGGGGGGTATGTTGTTTGAGTGTGGGGGTGTGTGTTGTGTGTGTGTGTGGGGGGTGTGTTGTGTGTGTGGGGGGGTGTGTTGTGTTTGTGTGTGGGGATTGTTGTGTCTGTGTGGGGGGTTTTGTGTGTGTGTGTGGGGGGTGTTGTGTGTGTGCGGGGGGGGTGTTGTGTGTGTGTGGGGGGTGTTGTGTGTGTGTGGGATGTGTGTTGTGTGTGTGTGGGTGGGGGTGTTGTGTGTGTGTGTGGGGTTGTGTGTGTGTGGGGGGGGTGTTGTGTGTGTTTGTGGGGGGGTGTTGTGTGTGTGTGTGTGGGGTGTGTGTTGTGTGTGTGTGGGGGGTGTGTTGTGTGTGTGTGTGGGGGATGTGTAGTGTGTGTGTGGGGGTGTGTGTTGTGTGTGTGTGTGGGGGTGTGTTGTGTGTGTGAGTGGGGTGTGTTGTGTGTGTGTGTGGGGGGTGTTGTGTGTGTGTGTGGGGGGGTGTTGTGTGTGTGTGTGGGGTGTGTTGTGTGTGTGTGTGGGGGGTGTGTTGTGTGTGTGTGTGGGGTGTGTTGTGTGTGTGTGTGGGTGTCGTGTGTGTGGGGGGGGTGTTGTGTGTGTGGGGGTGGTGTTGTGTGTGTGGGGGTGGTGTGTTGTGTATGTGTGGGGGGGTGTTGTGTGTGTGTGGGGGGTGTTGTGTGTTTGTGGGGGGGGTTTGTGTGTGTGTGGGGGGTGTGTTGTGTGTGTGTGGGGGGTGTGTTGTGTGTGTGTGGGGGGTGTTGTTGTGCGTGCGTGTGGGGGGTGTGCTGTGTGTGTGTGGGGGGTGTTGTGTGTGTGTGGGGATGTGTTGTGTGTGTGTGGGGTGTGTTGTGTGTGTGTGTGGGGTGTGTTGTATTTGTGTGGGGGGTGTGTTGTTTATGTGTGGGTGGGTGTGTTGTGTGTGTGTGTGGGGGGGTGTTGTGTGTGTGTGTGCCGGGGGGTGTTGTGTGTGTGTGGGGGGGGTGTTGTGTGTGTGTGGGGGGTGTGTTGTGTATGTGTGGGGGTTGTGTTGTGTGTGTGTGGGGGGTGTGTTGTGTGTGTCGGTGGGGGTGTTGTGTGTGTTTGTGGGGGGGGTGCTGTGTGTGTAGGGGGGGTGTGTTGTGTGTGTGTGGGGTGTGTTGTGTGTGTGTGTGGGGGGTGTTGTGTGTGTGTGGGGGGGGTGTTGTGTGTGTGTGCGGGGTGTGTTGTGTGTGTGTGGGGGGTTGTTGTGTGTGTGGGGGGGGTGTTGTGTGTGTGTGTGGGGGGTGTTGTGTGTGTGGGGGGGGGGGTTGTGTGTGTGTGTGGGGGGTGTTGTGTGGGGGGGGGTGTTGTGTGTGCGTGTGGGGGTGTGTTGTGTGTGTGTGTGGGGTGTGTGTTGTGTGTGTGTGTGGGGTGTGTGTGTTGTATGTGTGTGTGTGTGGGGGGTGTTTTGTGTGTGTGTGGGGGGGGTGTTGTGTGTGTGGGGGGGTGTTGTGTGTGTGGGGGGGTGTTGTGTGTGTGTGTGGGGGGTGTTGTGTGTGTGTGTGGGGGGTGTTGTGTGTGTGTGTGGTGGTGTGTGTTGTGTGTGTGTGTGGGGTGTTTTGTGTGTGTGGGGGGTGTTTTGTGTGTGTGTGTGGGGGGTGCTGTGTGTGTGGGGGTGTGTGGTGTGTGTGTGTGTGTGTGGGGGTGTTTTGTGTGTGTGTGGGGTGTGTGTTGTGTGAGTGTGGGGGTGTGTTGTGTGTGTGTGTGGGGGGTGTATTGTGTGTGTGTGGGTGGTGTGTTGTGTGTGTGTGGGGGGGGTGATGTGTGTGTGTGTGGGGGGTGTATTGTGTGTGTGTGGGGGGTGTGTTGTGTGTGTGTGGGGGGTGCATTGTGTGTGTGTGTGGGGGGTGTGTTGTGTGAGTGTGGGGGGTGTGTTGTGTGTGTGTGGGGGGGGGTTGTGTGTGTGGCGGTGTGTGTTGTGTGTGTGTGTGGGGGGTGTGTTGTGTGTGTGTGGGGGGTGTGTTGTGTGTGTGTGGGGGGGTTGTGTTCTGTGTGTGGGGGGTGTGTTGTGTGTGTGTGGGGGGGGTGTTGTGTGTGTGTGGGGGGTGTTGTGTGCGTGGGGGTGTGTGTTGTGTGTGTGCGTGGGGGGGTGTTCTGTGTGTGTGTGAGGTGTGTTGTGTGTGTGTGGGGGGGTGTTGTGTGTGTGTGGGGGGGTGTTGTGTGTGTGTGGTGGGTGTGTTGTGTGTGTGTGGGTGGGGTGTGTTGTGTGTGTGGTGTGTGTGTTGTGTGTGTGTGTGTGGGGTGTGTTGTATTTGTGTGTGGGGGGTGTGTTATGTGTGTGGTGGGTGTGTTGTGTGTGTGTGTGGGGGGTGTGTTGTCTTTGTGTGTGGGGTGTGTGTTGTGTGTGTGGTGGGTGTGTTGTGTGTGTGTGGGGGGGGTGTTGTGTGTGTGTGTGGGGTGTGTGTTGTGTGTGTGTGTGGGGGGTGTGTTGTGTGTGTGTGTGGGGGGTGTGTTGTGTGTGTGTGTGGGGGGTGTGTTGTGTTTGTGTGTGGTGGGCGTGTCGTGTGTGTGTGGGGGGGGGTGTTGTGTGTGTGTGTGGGGGGTGTGTTGTGTGTGTGGGGGGTGTGTTGTGTGTGTGTGGGGGTGTGTGTTGTGTGTGTGTGTGGGGGGTGTGTTGTGTGTGTGGGGGTTGTGTTGTGTGTGTGTGGGGGATGTGTTGTGTGTGTGCGTGGGGGGGGTGTTCTGTGTGTGTGTGAGGTGTGTTGTGTGTGTGTGGGGGGGTGTTGTGTGTGTGTGGGGGGTGTTGTGTGTGTGTGGGGGGTGTTGTGTGTGTGTGGTGGGTGTGTTGTGTGTGTGTGGGTGGGGTGTGTTGTGTGTGTGGTGTGTGTGTTGTGTGTGTGTGTGGGGGGTGTGTTGTATTTGTGTGTGGGGGGTGTGTTGTGTGTGTGGTGGGTGTGTTGTGTGTGTGTGGGGGGGGTGTTGTGTGTGTGTGTGGGGGGTGTGTTGTGTGTGTGTGTGGGGGGTGTGTTGTGTGTGTGTGTGTGGGGGTGTGTTGTGTTTGTGTGTGGTGGGTGTGTCGTGTGTGTGTGGGGGGGGTGTTGTGTGTGTGTGTGGGGGGGGTGTTGTGTGTGTGTGGGGTGTGTTGTGTGTGTGTGGGGTGTGTGTTGTGTGTGTGTGCGGGGTGTGTGTTGTGTGTGTGTGTGGGGAGTGTGTTGTGTGTGTGTGTGGGGGGTGTGATGTGTGTGTGGGGGTGGTGTTGTGTGTGTGTGGGGGGTGTTGTGTGTGTGTGGGGGGTGTGTTGTGTGTGTGGGGGAGGTGTTGTGTGTGTGGGGGTGTGTTGTTTGTGTGTGTGGGGGGGGTGTTCTGTGTGTGTGTGGGGGGGTCTGTTGTGTGTGTGTGTGTGGGGTGGGTTGTGTGTGTGGGGGGTGTGTGTTGTGTGTGTGTGTGGGGGGGGTGTTGTGTGTGTGTGTGGGGTGTGTTGTGTGTGTGTGGGTGGTGTTGTGTGTGTGTGGGGGGGTGTTGTGTGTGTGGGGGAGGTGTTGTGTGTGTGTGGGGGGTGTGTGTTGTGTGTTTGTGGGGGAGTGTTGTGTGTGTGTGGGGGGGTGTTGTGTGTGTGTGGGGGGGTGTTGTGTGTGTGTGTGGGGGGGTTGTGTGTGTGTGGGGGGTGTTGTGTGTGTGTGTGGGGGTTGTTGTGTGTGTGTGGGGTGTGTGTTGTGTGTGTGTGGGGGGTGTGCTGTGTGTGTGTGTGGGGGGTGTGTTGTGTGTGTGTGTGGGGGGTGTGTTGTGTGTGTGTGTGCGGTGTGTTGTGTGTGTGTGGGGGGTCTGTTGTGCGTGTGTGTGGGGGGTGTTGTGTGTGAGTGTGGGAGGTGTGTTGTGTGTGCGTGGGCGGTGTTGTGTGTGTGTGTGGGGGTGTGTTGTGTGTGTGTGTGTGTGTGGGGTGTTGTGTGTGTGGGGGGGGGTTGTGTGTGTGTGGGGGGTGCGTTGTGTGTGTGTGGGGGTGTGTGTTGTGTGTGTGTGGGGGGTGTTGTGTGTGTGTGGGGGGGGTGTGTTGTGTGTTTGTGGGGGGTGTGTTGTGTGTGTGTGGGGGGTGTGTTGTGTGTGTGGGGGGGTGTTGTGTGTGTGTGTGGGGGTTGTGCTGTGTGTGTAGGGGGGGTGTTGTGTGTGTGTGGGGTTGTGTTGTGTGTGTGTGGGGGGGTGTTGTGTGTGTGTGGGGGGTGTTGTGTGTGTGTGTGGGGGGTGTTGTGTGTGTATGGGGGGTGTGTTGTGTGTGTGTGGGGGGTGTGTTGTGTGTGTGTGGGGGTGGTGTTGTGTGTGTGTGGGGGGTGTTGTGTGTGTGTGTGGGGGGTGTTGTGTGTGGGGGGTGTTGTGTGTGTGTGTGGGGGTGTGTTGTGTGTGTGTGTGTGGGGGGGGTGTTGTGTGTGTGTGGGGGGTGTTTGTTGTATGTGTGTGTGTGGGCTGTGTTGTGTGTGTGTGTGTGGGGGGGGTGTTGTGTGTGTGTGGGGGGGGTGTTGTGTGTGTGTGGGGGGGTGTTGTGTGTGTGTGTGGGGGGGGTGTTGTGTGTGTGTGTGGGGGGGGTTGTGTGTGTGTGTGGAGTCGTACTGCCAGACTTGGGCCCTGACAATAAATCCCCAAAAAACCAAAGTCCTTGTGTTCCAGCAAAGATCCAAACAACATGGACCCACAATAAATTTCACAGTAGGAACAACCAAAATTGAACAAACCACTCACTACACATACTTGGGCTTAAAAATCAGTTCTACGGGAAACTTCAAACTGGCTGTGAATGAACTGAAAGAGAAAGCAAGAAGGGCTTTCTATGCCATCAAAAAATCAATCCAAATAGAAATCCCAATTAGCATTTGGCTCAAAATTTTCAAATCAGTAATTGAACCAATTGCACTCTATGGCAGTGAGGTCTGGGGACCACTAACACAACAAGATTTTGCAAAATGGGACAAACACCCAATTGAGATCCTACATGCGGAATTCTGTAAAAGTATCCTCCGGACTCAAAGGAAAACAGTAAACAACGCATGCAGGGCGGAACTAGGCCAATACCCATTAATAATCACTATCCAAAAAAGAGCCACCAAATTTTGGAATCACCTACAAATAAGCAACCCCCAATGCTATCACTACGACGCCCTGAAATGCCAAGAGCTGACCATAAAGAAGAATACCCTCAGTCAACTAGTCCTGGGACTCAATAAAGTAACTAATAACAATACTAACAATAACCAGCCCCAGGACAGTGACAGGGTAACACAAAGAATTCGACCCAACACAATCGTCGCTAAGCAAAAGGAAAAATATCTGTCATATTGGGCAGAAACAACAAAAACCCAAAGCAAACTCAATTGCTACTTGGCCCTAAACAGACAATACAACATAGCTGATTACCTGACCATGGTAAAGGATAACAAACTGAGAAGAACCTTGATAAGGTACAGACTTAGCGAACATAGCCTAGCGATCGAAAAAGGCAGACACAGGCAGACCAGGCTGCCAAGAGAAGACAGGATATGCTCTCACTGCAGTCAGGGAGTAGTTGAGACAGAGATGCACTTCCTCACAGCCTGTGGAAAATATCAGGGCATCAGAGAGAATTTCTATCAAAAATTCTCACAAATATGCCCTGAATTCAGAAATCTGACTGACAACCAAAAACTCCCATTCCTACTGGGGGAGGAGAGAAGCTGTGTAACACTGGCGGCACACTATGTTACAGCTTGCCATGAACAGAGGGACAACCAGTAAACTAAGACAAGAATATATATAAACAAGGCGAAAAAATATTTATAAACTCAGGGATATACCTGTTTATACACTGTATGAATGGAACCGCGTTTATGTGTTCAACCATAAATGTATTTTGATGCTTTGGCAACATAAGATGTACCTTATCATGCCAATAAAGCGATTTGTATTGTATTGTATTGTATTGTGTGGGGTGTGTTGTGTGTGCGTGGGGGTTGTTTTGTGTGTGTATGTGGGGGGTGCTGTGTGTGTGTGTGGGGTGTGTTGTGTGTGTGTGTGGGGGTGTTGTGTGTGTGTGTGGGGGCTGTGTTGTGTGTGTGTGGGGGTGTGTGTTGTGTGTGTGTGTGGGGGGTGTGTGTTGTGTGTGTGGGGGGTGTTTTGTGTGTGTGTGGGGGGGATGTTGTGTGTGTGTGGGGGGGTGTTGTGTGTGTGTGGGCGGTGTGTTGTGTGTGTGTGGGGGGGTGTTGTGTGTTTGTGTGGGGGCTGTGTTGTGTGTGTGTGGGGGTGTGTTGTGTGTGTTTGTGGGGGGTGTATTGTGTTTGTGTGGGGTGTGTGTTGTGTGTGTGTGGGGTTGCATTGTGTGTGTGTGTGGGGGGTGTGTTGTGTGTGTGTGGGGGGGTGTTGTGTGTGTGTGGGGGGTGTGTTGTTTGTGTGTGGGGGGGTGTGTTGTGTGTGTGTGTGGGGTGTGTTGTGTGTGTGGGGGGGTGTTGTGTTTGTGTGTGGGGGGTGTGTTGTGTCTGTGTGTGGGGTTTTGTGTGTGTGTGTGGGGGGTGTTGTGTGTGTGTGGGGGGTGTGTTGTGTGTGTGTGGGAGGTGTTGTGTGTGTGTGGGGTGTGTGTTGTGTGTGTGTGGGGGGGTGTTGTGCGTGTGTGTGGGGTTGTGTTGTGTGTGTGTGTGGGGGTGTGTTGTGTGTGTTTGTGGGGGGTGTGTGTTGTGTGTGTGTGTGTGGGGTGTGTGTTGTGTGTGTGTGGGGGTGTGTTGTGTGTGTGTGTGGGGGATGTGTTGTGCGTGTGTGGGGGGTGTGTGTTGTGTGTGTGTGTGGGGGGTGTGTTGTGTGTGTGTGTGGGGTGTGATGTGTGTGTGTGTGTGGGGTGTTGTGTGTGTGTGTGGGGGGTGTTGTGTGTGTGTGTGTGGGGTGTGTTGTGTGTGTGTGTGGGGGGAGTGTTGTGTGTGTGTGTGGGGTGTGTTGTGTGTGTCTGGGGTGTCTGTTTGTGTGTGTGGGGGGGTGTTGTGTGTGTGGGGGGGGGGGGTGTTGTGTGTGTGTGTGGGGGGGGTGTTGTGTGTGTGTGGGGGGGGTGTTGTGTGTGTGTGGGAGGTGTGTTGTGTGTGTGGGGGGTGTTGTGTGTGTGTGTGGGGGGGTGTTGTGTGTGTGTGTGTTTGTGGGGTGTTGTGTGTGTGGGGGGGGTGTTGTGTGTGTGTGGGGGGTGTATTGTGTATGTGTGGGGGGGGTGTTGTGTGTGTGTGGGGGGTGTTGTGTGTGTGTGCGGGGGGGTGTTGTGTGTGTGTGGGGGGGGTGTTGTGTGTGTCGGGTGGGTGTGTTGTGTGTGTTTGTGGGGGGTGTGCTGTGTGTGTAGGGGGGGTGTTGTGTGTGTGTGGGGATGTGTTGTGTGTGTGTGGGGGGGTGTTGTGTGTGTGTGGGGGGTGTTGTGTGTGTGTGTGGGGGTTGTTGTGTGTGTGTGGGGGGTGTGTTGTGTGTGTGGGGGGGGTGTGTTGTGTGTGTATGGGGGGGTGTTGTGTGTGTGGGGGTGTGTTGTGTGTGTGTGTGGGGGGTGTTGTGTGTGGGGGGTGTTGTGTGTGCGGGGGGTGTTGTGTGTGTGTGTGTGGGGGTGAGTTGTGTGTGTGTGTGGGGTGTGTGTTGTGTGTGTGTGTGGGGTGTGTGTGTTGTATGTGTGTGTGTGGACTGTATTGTGTGTGTGTGGGGGGGGTGTTTTGTGTGTGTGTGGGGGGGGTGTTATGTGTGTGTGGGGGGGTGTTGTGTGTGTGTGTGGGGGGTGTTGTGTGTGTGTGTGGGGGTGTGTGTTGTGTGGGGTGTGTTGTGTGTGTGGGGGGTGTTTTGTGTGTGTGTGTGGGGGGTGCTGTGTGTGTGTGGGGGGTGTGTTGTGTGTGTGTGGGGGGTGTGTTGTGTGTGTGTGGGGGCTGTGTTGTGTGTGTGTGGGGGTGTGTGTTGTGTGTGTGTGTGGTAAAGGATAACAAACTGAGAAGAACCTTGACAAGGTACAGACTTAGCGAACATAGCCTAGCGATCGAAAAAGGCAGACACAGGCAGACCAGGCTGCCAAGAGAAGACAGGATATGCTCTCACTGCAGTCAGGGAGTAGTTGAGACAGAGATGCACTTCCTCACAGCCTGTGGAAAATATCAGAGCATCAGAGAGAATTTCTATCAAAAATTCTCACAAATATGCCCTGAATTCAGAAATCTGACTGACAACCAAAAACTCCCATTCCTACTGGGGGAGGAGAGAAGCTGTGTAACACTGGCGGCACACTATGTTACAGCTTGCCATGAACAGAGGGACAACCAGTAAACTAAGACAAGAATATATATAAACAAGGCGAAAATATATTTATAAACTCAGGGATATACCTGTTTATACACTGTATGAATGGAACCGCGTTTATGTGTTCAACCATAAATGTATTTTGATGCTTTGGCAACATAAGATGTACCTTATCATGCCAATAAAGCGATTTGTATTGTATTGTATTATTGTATTGTATTGTGTTGTGCGTGTGGGGGGTGTGCTGTGTGTGTGTGGGGGGGATGTGTGTGTGTGGGGGGGTGTTGTGTGTGTGTGGGTGGTGTGTTGTTTGTGTGTGGGGGGGTGTTGTGTGTTTGTGTGGGGGATGTGTTGTGTGTGTGTGTGTGTAAGATAACCAAAACCCGCTAGACGCCATAATAACAGAAAAAGAACTTCTTGAAAAACTCAAGGACCTGCGACCAGGAAAAGCTTGCGGGACAGACGGCATACTAAACGAGATGATTAAACACGCAGACGACAAACTGAAACTGGCTATCCTAAAACTCTTCAACTTGGTTCTGAGTGTCGGTTATTTCCCTGACATCTGGAACAAAGGACTCATAACGCCCATATACAAAAGTGGGGACAAAATCGACCCAAACAACTATCGAGGCATCTGTGTAAACAGTAACCTGGGGAAGGTATTCTGTAGCATCATAAACAAAAGACTTATAAACTTCCTTGAAGAGCACAATGTCTTGAGTAAAAGCCAAATTGGATTCCTGCCAAACTATAGAACATCCGATCATATCTTCACCCTACAGACCCTAATTGACAAACACGTTCACCATAACAAAAGCAAAATCTACGCATGCTTTGTAGATTTCCAGAAGGCTTTCGACTCCATCTGGCATGACGGTTTATTCCTGAAACTTATCGAAAGCGGGGTAGGAGGTAAAACATATGATGTAATTAAATCAATGTATACAAACAATAAATGTGCAGTTAAAATTGGAGACAAACAAACAAAATACTTCCCACAGGGGCGGGGGGTGACGCAGGGCTCGCCAATCTCACCGACACTCTTTAATATTTACATTAATGGATTGGCAAAACTACTTGAACAATCTACAGCACCCGGCCTCACCCTATATGAATCCAAGGTTAAATTCCTCCTCTATGCCGACGACCTGGTTCTGCTGTCACCAACTAAGGAGGGTCTACAGCAGAACCTGGACCTGCTGGAGTCGTACTGCCAGACTTGGGCCCTGATAATAAATCCCCAAAAAACCAAAGTCCTTGTGTTCCAGCAAAGATCCAAACAACATGGACCCACAATAAATTTCACAGTAGGAACAACCAAAATTGAACAAACCACTCACTACACATACTTGGGCTTAAAAATCAGTTCTACGGGAAACTTCAAACTGGCTGTGAATGAACTGAAAGAGAAAGCAAGAAGGGCTTTCTATGCCATCAAAAAATCAATCCAAATAGAAATCCCAATTAGCATTTGGCTCAAAATTTTCAAATCAGTAATTGAACCAATTGCACTCTATGGCAGTGAGGTCTGGGGACCACTAACACAACAAGATTTTGCAAAATGGGACAAACACCCAATTGAGATCCTACATGCGGAATTCTGTAAAAGTATCCTCCGGACTCAAAGAAAGGAAAACAGTAAACAACGCATGCAGGGCGGAACTAGGCCAATACCCATTAATAATCACTATCCAAAAAAGAGCCACCAAATTTTGGAATCACCTACAAATGAGCAATCCCCAATGCTATCACTACGACGCCCTGAAATGCCAAGAGCTGACCATAAAGAAGAATACCCTCAGTCAACTAGTCCTGGGACTCAATAAAGTAACTAATAACAATACTAACAATAACCAGTCCCAGGACAGTGACAGGGTAACACAAAGAATTCGACCCAACACAATCGTCGCTAAGCAAAAGGAAAAATATCTGTCATATTGGGCAGAAACAACAAAAACCCAAAGCAAACTCAATTGCTACTTGGCCCTAAACAGACAATACAACATAGCTGATTACCTGACCATGGTAAAGGATAACAAACTGAGAAGAACCTTGACAAGGTACAGACTTAGCGAACATAGCCTAGCGATCGAAAAAGGCAGACACAGGCAGACCAGGCTGCCAAGAGAAGACAGGATATGCTCTCACTGCAGTCAGGGAGTAGTTGAGACAGAGATGCACTTCCTCACAGCCTGTGGAAAATATCAGGGCATCAAGAGAGAATTTCTATCAAAAATTCTCACAAATATGCCCTGAATTCAGAAATCTGACTGACAACCAAAAACTCCCATTCCTACTGGGGGAGGAGAGAAGCTGTGTAACACTGGCGGCACACTATGTTACAGCTTGCCATGAACAGAGGGACAACCAGTAAACTAAGACAAGAGTATATATAAACAAGGCGAAAATATATTTATAAACTCAGGGATATACCTGTTTATACACTGTATGAATGGAACCGCGTTTATGTGTTCAACCATAAATGTATTTTGATGCTTTGGCAACATAAGATGTACCTTATCATGCCAATAAAGCGATTTGTATTATATTGTATTGTGTGTGTTTGTGGGGGGTGTATTGTGTGTGTGTGGGGGGTGTGTTGTGTGTGTGTGGGGGGTGCGTTGTGTGTGTGTGTGGGGGGTGTGTTGTGTGTGTGTGGGGGGGTGTTGTGTGTGTGTGGGGGGTATGTTGTTTGAGTGTGGGGGTGTGTGTTGTGTGTGTGTGGGGGGGGTGTGTTGTGTGTGTGGGGGGGTGTGTTGTGTTTGTGTGTGGGGGGTTGTTGTGTCTGTGTGGGGGGCTTTGTGTGTGTGTGTGGGGGGTGTTGTGTGTGTGTGGGGGGGTGTTGTGTGTGTGTGGGGTGTGTGTTGTGTGTGTGTGTGGGGGTGTTGTGTGTGTGTGTGGGGTTGTGTGTGTGTGTGGGGGTGTGTTGTGTGTGTTTGTGGGGGGGCTGTGTTGTGTGTGTGTGTGTGTGGGGTGTGTGTTGTGTGTGTGTGGGGGGTGTGTTGTGTGTGTGTGTGGGGGATGTGTTGTGTGTGTGTGGGGGGGTGTGTTGTGTGTGTGTGTGGGGTGTGTTGTGTGTGTGTGTGGGGTGTGTTGTGTGTGTGTGTGGGGTGTGTTGTGTGTGTGTGTGGGGGGTGTTGTGTGTGTGTGTGGGGGGGTGTTGTGTGTGTGTGTGTGTGGGGGTGTGTTGTGTGTGTGTGTGTGGGGGGTGTGTTGTGTGTGTGTGTGGGGTGTGTTGTGTGTGTGTGTGTGTGTGTGGGGTGTTGTGTGTGTGTGGGGGGTGTTGTGTGTTTGTGGGGGGGGTGTTGTGTGTGTGTGGGGGGGGTGTGTTGTGTGTGTGTGGGGGGGGTGTTGTGTGTGTGTGGGGGGTGTTGTTGTGCGTGTGTGTGGGGGGTGTGCTGTGTGTGTGGGGGGGGTGTTGTGTGTGTGTGGGGATGTGTTGTGTGTGTGTGTGTGGGGTGTGCTGTGTGTGTGTGTGGGGTGTGTTGTATTTGTGTGGGGGGTGTGTTGTGTGTGTGTGGGTGGGTGTGTTGTCTGTGTGTGTGGGGGGGTGTTGTGTGTGTGAGTGCCGGGGGGTGTTGTGTGTGTGTGGGGGGGTTGTTGTGTGTGTGTGGGGGGTGTGTTGTGTGTGTGTGGGGGGTGTGTTGTGTTTGTGTTTTTGGAATTACCTACAAATGAGCAACCCCCAATGCTATCACTACGACGCCCTGAAATGCCAAGAGCTGACCATAAAGAAGAATACCCTCAGTCAACTAGTCCTGGGACTCAATAAAGTAACTCATTAAAATACTAACAATAACCAGCCCCAGGACAGTGACAGGGTAACACAAAGAATTCGACCCAACACAATCGTCGCTAAGCAAAAGGAAAAATATCTGTCATATTGGGCAGAAACAACAAAAACCCAAAGCAAACTCAATTGCTACTTGGCCCTAAACAGACAATACAACATAGCTGATTACCTGACCATGGTAAAGGATAACAAACTGAGAAGAACCTTGACAAGGTACAGACTTAGCGAACATAGCCTAGCGATTGAAAAAGGCAGACACAGGCAGACCAGGCTGCCAAGAGAAGACAGGATATGCTCTCACTGCAGTCAGGGAGTAGTTGAGACAGAGATGCACTTCCTCACAGCCTGTGGAAAATATCAGGGCATCAGAGAGAATTTCTATCAAAAATTCTCACAAATATGCCCTGAATTCAGAAATCTGACTGACAACCAAAAACTCCCATTCCTACTGGGGGAGGAGAGAAGCTGTGTAACACTGGCGGCACACTATGTTACAGCTTGCCATGAACAGAGGGACAACCAGTAAACTAAGACAAGAGTATACATAAACAAGGCGAATGTATATTTATAAACTCAGGGATATACCTGTTTATACACTGTATGAATGGAACCGCGTTTATGTGTTCAACCATAAATGTATTTTGATGCTTTGGCAACATAAGATGTACCTTATCATGCCAATAAAGCGATTTGTATTGTATTGTATTGTATTATTGTGTGTGAGGGGTGTGTTGTGTGTGTCGGGGGGGGGGGTGTTGTGTGTGTTTGTGGGGTTGTGCTGTGTGTGTAGGGGGGGGGTGTTGTGTGTGTGTGGGGATGTGTTGTGTGTGTGTGTGGGGGGGTGTTGTGTGTGTGTGTGGGGGGTGTTGTGTGTGTGTGGGGGGTGTGTTGTGTGTGTGTGGGGGGTATGTTGTGTGTGTGTGGGGGGGGTGTTGTGTGTGTGGCGGAGTGTTGTGTGTGTGTGTGGGGGGTGTTGTGTGGGGGGGGTGTTGTGTGTGTGTGTGGGGGTGTGTTGTGTGTGTGTGGGGGGTGTGTGTTGTGTGTGTGTGTGGGGGGTGTGTGTTGTATGTGTGTGTGGGCTGTGTTGTGTGTGTGTGGGGTGGGTGTTTTGTGTGTGTGTGGGGGGTGTGTTGTGTGTGTGGGGGGGTGTTGTGTGTGTGTGTGGGGGGTGTTGTGTGTGTGTGTGGGGGTGTGTGTTGTGTGTGTGTGTGGGGTGTGTTGTGTGCGTGGGGGGTGTTTTGTGTGTGTGTGTGGGGGGTGCTGTGTGTGTGTAGGGGCTGTGTTGTGTGTGTGTGGGGAGGGTGTTGTGTGTTGTGTGTGTGTGTGTGTGTTGTGTGTGTGGGGGGTGTGTTGTGTGTGTGGGGGGGATGTTGTGTGTGTGTGGGGGGGGTGTTGTGTGTGTGTGGGGGGTGTGTTGTTTGTGTGTGGGGGGGTGTTGTGTGTTTGTGTGGGGGATGTGTTGTGTGTGTGTGGGGGTGTGTTGTGTGTGTTTGTGGGGGGTGTATTGTGTGTGTGTGGGGGGGTGTTGTGTGTGTGTGGGGGGTGAGTTGTGTGTGTGTGTGTGGGGGGTGTGTTGTGTGTGTGTGGGGGGTTGTTGTGTGTGTGTGGGGGGTATGTTGTTTGTGTGTGTATTGTGTGTTGTGTGTGTGTGTGGGGGGTGTGTTGTGTGTGTGGGGGGTGGTGTGTTGTGTTTGTGTGTGGGGGGTTGTTGTGTCTGTGTGGGGGGTTTTGTGTGTGTGTGTGGGGGGTGTTGTGTGTGTGTGGGGGGTGTGTTGTGTGTGTGTGGGGGGTGTTGTGTGTGTGGGTGGTGTGTGTTGTGTGTGTGTGGGTGGGGGTGTTGTGTGTGTGTGTGTGGGGTTGTGTGTGTGTGTGGGGGTGTGTTGTGTGTGTTTGTGGGGGGGGGGTGTTGTGTGTGTGTGTGTGGGGTGTGTGTTGTGTGTGTGTGGGGGGGGGGGTGTGTGTGGGGGATGTGTTGTGTGTGTGTGGGGGGGGTGTTGTGTGTGTGTGTGTGGGGTGTGTTGTGTGTGTGTGTGGGGCGTGTGTTGTGTGTGTGTGTGGGGTGTGGTGTGTGTGTGTGTGTGTGGGGTGTCGTGTGTGTGGGGGGGAGTGTTGTGTGTGTGTGGGGGGGGGTGTTGTGTATGTGTGGGGGGGTGTTGTGTGTGTGTGGGGGGTGTTGTGTGTTTGTTGGGGGGGGTGTTGTGTGTGTGTGTAGGGTGTGTGCTGTGTGTGTAGGGGGGGTGTGTTGTGTGTGTGTGGGGATGTGTTGTGCGTGTGTGTGGGGTGTGTTGTGTGTGTGTGTGGGGTGTGTTGTATTTGTGTGGGGGGTGTGTTGTGTGTGTGTGGGTGGGTGTGTTGTGTGTGTGTGTGGGGGGGGGGGTTGTGTGTGTGTGTGCCGGGGGGTGTTGTGTGTGTGTGGGGGGTGTGTTGTGTGTGTGTGTGGGGCGTGTGTTGTGTGTGTGTGTGGGGTGTGGTGTGTGTGTGTGTGTGTGGGGTGTCGTGTGTGTGGGGGGGAGTGTTGTGTGTTTGTTGGGGGGAGTGTTGTGTGTGTGTGGGGGGGGGTGTTGTGTATGTGTGGGGGGTGTGTTGTGTGTGTGTGGGGGGTGTTGTTGTGTGTGTGTGTAGGGTGTGTGCTGTGTGTGTAGGGGGGGTGTGTTGTGTGTGTGTGGGGATGTGTTGTGCGTGTGTGTGGGGTGTGTTGTGTGTGTGTGTGGGGTGTGTTGTATTTGTGTGGGGGGTGTGTTGTGTGTGTGTGGGTGGGTGTGTTGTGTGTGTGTGTGGGGGGGGGGGTTGTGTGTGTGTGTGCCGGGGGGTGTTGTGTGTGTGTGGGGGGTGGGGGGTGTGTGTGTGGGGGGTGTGTTGTGTGTGTGTGGGGGGTGTGTTGTGTGTGTGTGGGGGGTGTTTTGTGTGTGTGTGTGGGGGGTGCTGTGTGTGTGTGGGGGGTGTGTTGTGTGAGTGTGGGGGGCGTGTTGTGTGTGTGTGGGGGCTGTGTTGTGTGTGTGTGGGGGTGTGTGTTGTGTGTGTGTGTGGGGGTGTGTGTTGTGTGTGTGGGGGGTGTGTTGTGTGTGTGTGGGGGGATGTTGTGTGTGTGTGGGGGGGGTGTTGTATGTGTGTGGGGGGGGTGTTGTTTGTGTGTGGGGGGTTTTGTGTGTTTGTGTGGGGGATGTGTTGTGTGTGTGTGGGGGTGTGTTGTGTGTGTTTGTGGGGGGTGTATTGTGTGTGTGTGGGGGGTGTGTTGTGTGTGTGTGGGGGGTGCGTTGTGTGTGTGTGTGGGGGGTGTGTTGTGTGTGTGTGGGGGGGTGTTGTGTGTGTGTGGGGGGTATGTTGTTTGTGTGTGTGGGTGTGTGTTGTGTGTGTGTGTGGGGGGTGTGTTGTGTGTGTGGGGGGGGTGTTGTGTTTGTGTGTGGGGGGTTGTTGTGTCTGTGTGGGGGGGTTTGTGTGTGTGTGTGGGGGGTGTTGTGTGTGTGTGGGGTGTGTGTTGTGTGTGTGTGGGGGGTGTTGTGTGTGTGTGGGGTGTGTGTTGTGTGTGTGTGGGTGGGGGTGTTGTGTGTGTGTGTGGGGTTGTGTGTGTGTGTGGGGGTGTGTTGTGTGTGTTTGTGGGGGGGGGTTGTGTGTGTGTGTGTGGGGTGTGTGTTGTGTGTGTTTGGGGTGTGTGTTTTGTGTGTGTGTGGGGGATGTGTTGTGTGTGTGTGTGGGGGGGGTGTTGTGTGTGTGTGTGGGGGGTGTGTTGTGTGTGTGTGTGGGGTGTGTTGTGTGTGTGTGTGGGGGGTGTTGTGTGTGTGTGGGGTGGTGTTGTGTGTGTGTGTGTGGGGTGTGTTGTGTGTGTGTGTGGGGGGTGTGTTGTGTGTGTGTGTGGGGTGTGTTGTGTGTGTGTGTGTGTGGGGGGTGTCGTGTGTGTGGGGGGGGTGTTGTGTGAGTGTGGGGGGGTGTTGTGTGTGTGTGTGGGGGCTGTGTTGTGTGTGCATGCGGAATTCTGTAAAAGTATCCTCCGGACTCAAAGGAAAACAGTAAACAACGCATGCAGGGCGGAACTAGGCCAATACCCATTAATAATCACTATCCAAAAAAGAGCCACCAAATTTTGGAATCACCTACAAATGAGCAACCCCCAATGCTATCACTACGACGCCCTGAAATGCCAAGAGCTGACCATAAAGAAGAATACCCTCAGTCAACTAGTCCTGGGACTCAATAAAGTAACTAATAACAATACTAACAATAACCAGCCCCAGGACAGTGACAGGGTAACACAAAGAATTCGACCCAACACAATCGTCGCTAAGCAAAAGGAAAAATATCTGTCATATTGGGCAGAAACAACAAAAACCCAAAGCAAACTCAATTGCTACTTGGCCCTAAACAGACAATACAACATAGCTGATTACCTGACCATGGTAAAGGATAACAAACTGAGAAGAACCTTGACAAGGTACAGACTTAGCGAACATAGCCTAGCGATCGAAAAAGGCAGACACAGGCAGACCAGGCTGCCAAGAGAAGACAGGATATGCTCTCACTGCAGTCAGGGAGTAGTTGAGACAGAGATGCACTTCCTCACAGCCTGTGGAAAATATCAGGGCATCAGAGAGAATTTCTATCAAAAATTCTCACAAATATGCCCTGAATTCAGAAATCTGACTGACAACCAAAAACTCCCATTCCTACTGGGGGAGGAGAGAAGCTGTGTAACACTGGCGGCACACTATGTTACAGCTTGCCATGAACAGAGGGACAACCAGTAAACTAAGACAAGAGTATATATAAACAAGGCGAAAATATATTTATAAACTCAGGGATATACCTGTTTATACACTGTATGAATGGAACCGCGTTTATGTGTTCAACCATAAATGTATTTTGATGCTTTGGCAACATAAGATGTACCTTATCATGCCAATAAAGCGATTTGTATTGTATTGTATTGTATTGTGTGGGGGTGTGTGTTGTGTGTGTTTGTGGGGGGGTGTTGTGTGTGTGTGTGTGGGGTGTGTTGTGTGTGTGTGTGGGGGGTGTGTTGTGTGTGTGTGTGGGGTGTGTTGTGTGTGTGTGTGTGTGTGGGGTGTCGTGTGTGTGGGGGGGGTGTTGTATGAGTGTGGGGGGGTGTTGTGTGTGTGTGTGGGGGGTGTGTTGTGTGTGTGTGGGGGGGTGTTATGTGTGTGTATGGGGGTATGTTCTTTGAGTGTGGGGGTGTGTGTTGTGTGTGTGTGTGGGGGGTGTGTTGTGTGTGTGGGGGGGGTCTGTTGTGTTTGTGTGTGGGGGGTTGTTGTGTCTGTGTGGGGGGTTTTGTGTGTGTGTGTGGGGGGTGTTGTGTGTGTGTGGGGGGTGTGTTGTGTGTGTGTGGGGGGTGTTGTGTGTGTGTGGGGTGTGTGTTGTGTGTGTGTGTGTGGGGGTGTTGTGTGTGTGTGGGGGGTTGTGTGTGTGTGTGGGGGTGTGTTGTGTGTGTTTGTGGGGGGGGGTGTTGTGTGTGTGTTTGTGGGGTGTGTGTTGTGTGTGGGGGGGGGTGTTGTGTGTGTGTGGGTGGGGGTGTTGTGTGTGTGTGTGGGGTTGTGTGTGTGTGTGGGGGTGTGTTGTGTGTGTTTGTGGGGGGGGTGTGTTGTGTGTGTGTTTGTGGGGTGTGTGTTGTGTGTGTGGGGGGTGTGTTGTGTGTGTGTGTGGGGGATGTGTTGTGTGTGTGTGGGGGGGGGTGTGTTGTGTGTGTGTGTGGGGGTGTGTTGTGTGTGTGTGTGGGGTGTGTTGTGTGTGTGTGTGGGGGGTGTTGTGTGTGTGTGTGGGGGGGTGTTGTGTGTGTGTGTGTGGGGTGTGTTGTGTGTGTGTGTGGGGGGTGTGTTGTGTGTGTGTGTGGGGTGTGTTGTGTGTGTGTGTGTGTGTGGGGTGTCGTGTGTGTGGGGGGGGGGTGTTGTGTGTGTGTGGGGGGGTGTTGTGTATGTGTGGGGGGGTGTTGTGTGTGTGTGGGGGGTGTTGTGTGTTTGTGGGGGGGGGTGTTGTGTGTGTGTGGGGGGTGTGTTGTATTTGTGTGGGGAGGGGTTGTGTGTGTGTGGGTGGGTGTGTTGTGTGTGGGGGGGTGTTGTGTGTGTGTGTGTGCCGGGGGGTGTTGTGTGTGTGTGGGGGGGTGTGTGTTGTGTGTGTGTGTGGGGGTGTGTTGTGTGTGTGTGTGGGGTGTGTTGTGTGTGTGTGTGGGGGGTGTTGTGTGTGTGTGTGGGGGGGTGTTGTGTGTGTGTGTGTGGGGTGTGTTGTGTGTGTGTGTGGGGGGTGTGTTGTGTGTGTGTTTGGGGTGTGTTGTGTGTGTGTGTGTGTGTGTGGGGTGTCGTGTGTGTGGGGGGGGGTGTTGTGTGTGTGGGGGGGGTGTTGTGTATGTGTGGGGGGTGTTGTGTGTGTGTGGGGGGTGTTGTGTGTTTGTGGGTGGGGGTGTTGTGTGTGTGTGGGGGGTGGTTGTATTTGTGTGGGGGGTGTGTTGTGTGTGTGTGGGTGGGTGTGTTGTGTGTGGGGGGGTGTTGTGTGTGTGTGTGCCGGGGGGTGTTGTGTGTGTGTGGGGGGGGTGTTGTGTGTGTGTGGGGGGTGTGTTGTGTGTGTGTGGGGGGTGTGTTGTGTGTGTGTGGGGGGTGTGTTGTGTGTGTCGGGGGGGGTGTTGTGTGTGTTTGTGGGGGGGGTGCTGTGTGTGTAGGGGGGGGGTGTTGTGTGTGTGTGGGGATGTGTTGTGTGTGTGTGTGGGGGGGTGTGGGGAGGCCAGACAGAGTGAATACACACGCTGAAGATGGGCTGCTGAATTTTTAGTGTTTTTAGTGTTTAAAGTGGGGGAAAAAAAGGTTCATTTCAAGTTTAAAAAGGTTTTAAAGTAAAATTTAGTTCTAGTTAAGTTAGTTTAGTTTGTTTAGTTAAGTTTAAGTTTAGTTTAGTCTAGATTAAGTAAGGAAGGAAAAGACCACCAAAGAGACCACCAAAGGAAAAAAAAACAGAGGAAATTAGAAAAAAAAAGCCAAAGAAAAAAAAGAAATAAGGGAAAAAAAAAATATACAAACCAAAGAACAGCGGCCGCACGGGGCCACAGCAGCAGCAGAAGCGAGGTGACTCGGCCGCATCGGGAACCGAGGCGCGAAGGCCGCACGGAGACGCAGCGGCTGCCGGAGCGAGGAGACTCGGGGAGGCCGCTTCGGGAAACGAGGCGAATCGGGGAGGCCGCACGGAGACGCAGCGGCAGCCGGAACGAGGTGACTCGGGGAGCCCGAGCGGCGAACGAGACACGGCCCGATCGGCGGCCGCAGTCCAGCACCCGAGCGACGACCGCAGTCCAGCACCCGAGCGACGGTCGCAGTCCAGCACCCGAGCGACGGCCGCAGTCCAGCACCCGAGCGACGACCGCAGTCCAGCACCCGAACGGCGAACGAGGCACAGCCCGAGCGGCGGCTGGGATAGAAAGCCCGGGAAAGGACCGAGGAGCCAGGCCCAGAGACCTCTGAGGCGAAGGGGAGCAACCAGAAGGCTTCCAGAAGCAAACCAAGACTGTGAGTACAGGGCCCAGGGAGGGAGACTGAAGCCAGGGAAAGGCCCGAGGAGCCAGGCCGAGACAGAGGCACAGAGACCTCTGAGGGGGAGGGGAATAGCCCGAAGGCACCGGGAAACAGCGGCTCACAGACCCAGACCTGAGAAGGGTGAACCCAGAAGCCGAGGCCCAGGGACCACGGGGTCGGAGAGGGGGACCGGGAAAGTTCGCGAACAGGGAGAGGGAAACACCAAACCCGGGGCCCCAGAAAAGCTTATTCTAAGATCAACAATACTTTACCAAAAATGAGCGAATCAGAAGATCCACAACAGCCCCGCTTCCAGATTCCCCCCAACACCGCAAAAAAAGCTATAAAAGCGATCAAGCATGAGCAGATGAGAGAAGAACCAGAAACACTTTTTGCTGACTGTTACAACAATGGGACAAAAAGTAACCTAATTTTCTACTCAGATCAGCCAGTGGCTTGGATCACAGCAATAAAATCACACTATACCAATGTTAAGCTAGAAAATACCGCAAATGGGTCCATAATGAAAATTAACACACCAGGAGACAGTTCAACTACGACGGTCAACGCGTACAATACCGGAACAATATTAGTGCAAGGCAACCTCGACAAATTTGCAACAGCCTTCAGGACACTGAAAAAATTAACTAAGGGGGGAAGGAACAGCCCCAGAGTGGCCCGCACTCCCCCCAACATTGACAACTTACCAGGAGAAAATCTGCCTGGTCAGGAGGTGAACGAGCCACACAGTTCAAACCAGACACTTACCCCGGGGAACCACAGCCACACGATACAACTGACAAACCCCAGCATAACTACCAGGGAGGAAGCCACACATAGTCCCCCTACCATTCCCAGCTCACCAAGAGAAGAGCAGCATAGCCAGGAAGTGAGTGAGCCCTCCAGGGCCGACCAGCCTAGCCAGGAAGTGAGTGAGCCTTCCAGGGCCGACCAGACACATACCCCGGGATCACACAGCCAGATACAACCAAAAGATAAATTTAATCAATTAGAGATAGAGATGGTTAAACTTAGAGAGGACTTCCTCAAAATGAATGACTATCAAAATCAGGAGAGGGAGAGACACAAGAGAGAGCTGAAGCTACTTGAGAACCAGGTGAATCTACTTAGGAATCAGGTGAAAGAGCTGCAGGAAAAAGAAGAGAGCCATAGAGGAGAGATAACACCATTAGACCAGCAACCAGAGGCTAGAGATAAGACAAGACAGAGCCGGACGGAACGGCTGCACTCCCACACGGAACAAAAGCAACAGACACACAATACAAGGGGTGCCACACAGACCGACCAGCATACTGATTCGCAATCTTCCCCCACCGTGGAACCACAAGCGGGCCGCTCACAAGGGGTACGCACACACCAGACACCCCAGCCCAGCACACACACTATGAGTCCAAGCGAAAGCCACCAGACAGTAAACACAAACAAGGCTGACGTCGTAATACTCATAGACTCAAATGGGAAATTTCTATGGGAGAAAAAGCTATTCCCTAGAAGTAAAGTAGAAAAGATCTGGTGCCCAACAACAAACAGAGCCATGGGATGGCTGACCAAAGCCAGATTAGGCTCCCCCCAACACATAATAATACACACGGGCACAAATGACCTAAAGACCCAACAGAAAGAAGTAGCAACATCGCTCAGAGCAATGATTAGGAAAGCAAGCAGTACATTTCCAAACACTAGAATCACTGTTTCCACAATATTGCCGAGAACAGACTTCAACAACAACACAATTCATGAGATAAATGCCAGCATAGCAAGAGACTGCGAATCAAACCACAACGTACACCTGGCCCAACACCCCACCCTCGATGAGGAATGTCTTTACGACCACGTCCACATCCAAAGGCAAAGAATATCGATCTTTGCTAAAGCCCTGAAGGACGTCGCTTTTAACCGGGTCCATACCCAGACTCCAAGAGGACCCCCCCCCGACCACCAGAGATCAGCGGGGTACATATCAGGAACACTACAAGGACCACCAACACACCAACCGAGACCAGAGAGGATCCCCATGCAAAACAACAATATCAGACCTGCACCACTCCTGTCCCACAGGGGAATAGGAGTGCTCCCAGCCAGACAGAGGGAGAGATGCACAGGACGTACGCAATACCTCAGACAGAAACAATCCATTAAGAGACAATAAGCAGATGTGCAGCAGCATCTACTTCCGCCTTATGGATCAAGGACTAATTAATAGAAAGAACTGTAACCAAATTGTATTAACTTTTGTAGACAACTGATGTGATCTTTTTTTTCCCACACTTAGACACGACAAACACGTACCACTCTTTAACCTATCATAGTAAAAGATAAAACTTAACATGAAATCCTTATATATTTCGACCTGGAATATCCAAGGTCTACGCTCTTCACTGCGAGAAGTGAAAAGTAGGACCCCAGAGTTCATAGATGAAACTAAAGACCTAGATATTATCATTTTACAGGAAACTTGGTATAAAGGAAAAGGACACACTGGCTGTCCCCAAGGGTACACTGAGCTGGTGGTCCCCTCCAATAAATTACCAAGTGTAACCCAAGGCAGAGACTCCGGAGGCATACTGATCTGGTTTAAAACAGAACTTAAGAATTACATCAAATTTATAAAAAAGGGCGAAAACCATATGTGGCTCAAACTTGAGAGGGAGATTATCTCAAACACCCAAGATGTTTACATTTGCGCACTTTATATCCCTCCAATCGATTCCCCGTACTTTAAAGAGGACACCTTCTCCAACATGGAGGGGGAAATTATCCAATACCAGGCCCAGGGGAACGTGTTGATCTGTGGGGACCTCAATTCAAGAACGGGCGAAGAACCAGACTTCACCAATAATCAGGGAAACAATTACGTTTTCGGGAATAACCACTTTGACATCCCTTCCCTTCCATACAGGCATAACTGCGACAAGCAGTCAAATACCAACGGAAAACAGCTACTACAGCTCTGTCGAAACCTGGGTCTGTACATTGTCAATGGTAGGTTCATAGGAGACCTCCTAGGAAGATCGACCTATTGCTCACCTCTTGGCTGCAGCACAGTAGACTATATGATTACAGACTTAGACCCATCCTCTTTCAGAGCATTCACAGTCAAACCACAAACAACACTGTCAGATCACAGTCAAATTACTATGTTCCTCAAAAAGACAGAAACAAACAACATAGAAACACAACCCAGTAAACTGTACAACACCAAAAAATCGTACAGATGGGCCAAAAACGACACGGAAAAATACCAGAAAACAATTAGCAATGCATCAACTCAAGCTCTCTTAGACACCTTTCTGGATAACATATACACTCACAATAAAGAAGGCGTAAACCGGGCAGTTAGTAAACTAAACAATATTTTTGATAATTTGGCAACAAATGCAAACTTGAAAGCTCGCAAGAACAAACCCAAAACAAAAAACTATGAAAAATGGTTTGACCGAGATTGCCATAACATGAGGAAAAAACTTAGAAAAATATCAAACCAAAAACACAGACATCCAGAAAACGAGGAACTACGCCTTACTTATTGTCAGACACTAACACAATACAGAAACACACTCAGAACCAAAAAAGAGCAATATATTAAGAATACACTCAGCTCCATGGAGGAATCCATAGATTCCAATTGTTTCTGGGAAAACTTGAAAACACTACACAAAAAACAACACGACGATTTGGCCACTCAAAATGGGGACACATGGGTAAACCACTTTGAAAAATTATACCAGAAAAACACACTAAGACCAGAGCAACACCAAATATGCAAAAAACTGGAAAAGCTAGAAATGGCCATAAAAGATAACCAAAACCCGCTGGATGCCATAATAACAGAAAAAGAACTTCTTGAAAAACTCAAGGACCTGCGACCAGGAAAAGCCTGCGGGACAGACGGCATACTAAACGAGATGATTAAACATACAGACAACAAAATGAAACTGGCTATCCTAAAACTCTTCAACTTGGTTCTGAGTGTCGGTTATTTCCCTGATATCTGGAACAAAGGAATCATAACGCCCATATACAGAAGTGGGGACAAAATCGACCCAAACAACTATCGAGGCATCTGTGTAAACAGTAACCTGGGGAAGGTATTCTGTAGCATCATAAACAAAAGACTTATAAACTTCCTTGAGGAGCACAATGTCTTGAGTAAAAGCCAAATTGGATTCCTGCCAAACAATAGAACATCCGATCATATCTTCACCCTACAGACCCTAATTGACAAACACGTTCACCATAACAAAAGCAAAATCTACGCATGCTTTGTAGATTTCCAGAAGGCTTTCGACTCCATCTGGCATGACGGTTTATTCCTGAAACTTATCGAAAGTGGGGTAGGAGGGAAAACATATGGTGTAATTAAATCAATGTATACAAACAACAAATGTGCAGTTAAAATTGGAGACAAACAAACAAAATACTTCCCACAGGGGCGGGGGGTGACGCAGGGCTCGCCAATCTCACCGACACTCTTTAATATTTACATAAATGGATTGGCAAAACTACTTGAACAATCTACAGCACCCGGCCTCACCCTATATGAATCCAAGGTTAAATTCCTCCTCTATGCAGACGACCTGGTTCTGCTGTCACCTACTAAAGAGGGGCTACAGCAAAACCTGGACCTGCTGGAGTCGTACTGCCAGACTTGGACCCTGACAATAAATCCCCAAAAAACCAAAGTCCTTGTGTTCCAGCAAAGATCCAAACATCAGGGACCCAAAATAAATTTCACAGTAGGAACAACCAAAATTGAACAAACCACTAACTACACATACTTGGGCTTAAAAATCAGTTCTACGGGAAACTTCAAACTGGCTGTGAATGAACTGAAAGAGAAAGCAAGAAGGGCTTTCTATGCCATCAAAAAATCAATCCAAATAGAAATCCCAATTAGCATTTGGCTCAAAATTTTCAAATCAGTAATTGAACCAATTGCACTCTATGGCAGTGAGGTATGGGGACCGCTAACTCAACAAGAATTTGCAAAATGGGACAAACACCCAATTGAGATCCTACATGCAGAATTCTGTAAAAGTATCCTCCGGACTCAAAGGAAAACAGTAAACAATGCATGCAGGGCGGAACTAGGCCAATATCCATTAATAATCACTATCCAAAAAAGAGCCACCAAATTTTGGAATCACCTACAAATGAGCAATCCCCAATGCTATCACTACGACGCCCTGAAATGCCAAGAGCTGACCATAAAGAAGAATACCCTCAGTCAACTAGTCCTGGGACTCAGTGAAGTAACTACTAACAATACTAACAATAACCAGCCCCAGGACAGTGACAGGGTAACACAAAGAATTCGACCCAACACAATCGTCGCTAAGCAAAAGGAAAAATATCTGACATATTGGGCAGAAACAACAAAAACCCAAAGCAAACTCAATTGCTACTTGGCCCTAAACAGACAATACAACATAGCTGATTACCTGACCATGGTAAAGGATAACAAACTGAGAAGAACCTTGACAAGGTACAGACTTAGCGAACATAGCCTAGCGATCGAAAAAGGCAGACACAGGCAGACCAGGCTGCCAAGAGAGGACAGGATATGCTCGCACTGCAGTCAGGGAGTGGTGGAGACAGAGATGCACTTCCTCACAGCTTGTGGAAAATATCAGGGCATCAGGGAGAATTTCTATCAAAAATTCTCACAAATATGCCCTGATTTCAGAAATCTGAATGACAACCAAAAACTCCCATTCCTACTGGGAGAGGAGAGAAGCTGTATAACACTGGCGGCACGCTATGTTACAGCTTGCCATGAACAGAGAGACAACCAGTAAACTAAGAAAAGAATATATATAAACAATGCGAATGTATATTTATACACTCAGCGATATACCTGTTTATACACTGTATGAATAGAACTGCGTTTATGTGGTAAACCATAAATGTATTTTGATGCTTTGGCAACATAAGATGTAACTTATCATGCCAATAAAGCGATTTGAATTGAATTGAATGGAATTGTTTGTGGGGTGTGTTGTGTGTGTTTGTGGGGGGTGTTGTGTGTGTGTGTGGGGTGCGTTGTGTGTGTGTGGGGGGTGTGTTGTGTGTGTGTGGGGGGTGTTGTGTGTGTGGGGGGGTGTTGTGTGTGTGTGTGGGGGGTGTTGTGTGGGGGGGGGGTGTGTTGTGTGTGTATGTGGGGGTGTGTTGTGTGTGTGTGTGGGGTGTGTGTTGTGTGTGTGTGTGGGGGGTGTGTGTTCTATGTGTGTGTGTGGGCTGTGTTGTGTGTGTGTGGGGGGGGGTGTTTTGTGTGTGTGTGGGGGGGGTGTTGTGTGTGTGGGGGGGTGTTGTGTGTGTGTGTGGGGGGTGTTGTGTGTGTGTGTGGGGGTGTGTGTTGTGTGTGTGTGTGGGGTGTGTTGTATGTGTGGGGGGTGTTTTGTGTGTGTGTGTGGGGGGTGCTGTGTGTGTGTGGGGGGTGTGTTGTGTGTGTGTGGGGGGGGTGTTGTGTGTGTGTGCGGGGGCTGTGTTGTGTGTGTGTGGGGGTGTGTGTTGCGTGTGTGTGTGGGGGGTGTGTTGTGTGTGTGTGGGGGGTGTGTTGTGTGTGTGTGGGGGGTGTGTTGTGTGTGTGTGGGGGGGGTGTTTTGTGTGTGTGTGGGGTGTGTGTTGTGTGAGTGTGGGGGGTGTGTTGTGTGTGTGTGTGGGGGGTTTATTGTGTGTGTGTGGGTGGTGTGTTGTGTGTGTGTGGGGGGGGTGTTGTGTGTGTGTGTGGGGGGTGTATTGTGTGTGTGTGGGGGGTGTGTTGTGTGTGTGTGGGGGGTGCGTTGTGTGTGTGTGTGGGGGGGGTCTTGTGTGTGTGTGGGGGGTGTGTTGTGTGTGTGTGGGGGGGGTGTTGTGTGTGTGGGTGTGTGTGTTGTGTGTGTGTGTGGGGGGTGTGTTGTGTGTGTGTGGGGGTGTGTGTTGTGTGTGTGTGGGGGGGTGTGTTGTGTGTGTGGGGGATGTGTTGTGTGTGTGCGTGGGGGGGTGTTCTGTGTGTGTGTGAGGTGTATTGTGTGTGTGTGGGGGGGGTGTTGTGTGTGTGTGTGGGGGGTGTATTGTGTGTGTGTGGGGGGTGTGTTGTGTGTGTGTGGGGGGTGCGTTGTGTGTGTGTGTGGGGGGGGTCTTGTGTGTGTGTGGGGGGTGTGTTGTGTGTGTGTGGGGGGGTGTTGTGTGTGTGGGTGTGTGTGTTGTGTGTGTGTGTGGGGGGTGTGTTGTGTGTGTGTGGGGGGGTGTGTTGTGTGTGTGTGGGGGGGGTGTGTTGTGTGTGTGGGGGGTGTGTTGTGTGTGTGTGGGGGATGTGTTGTGTGTGTGCGTGGGGGGGTGTTCTGTGTGTGTGTGAGGTGTGTTCTGTGTGTGTGTGGGGGGGTGTTGTGTGTTTGTGGGGGGTGTTGTGTGTGTGTGTGGGGGGTGTTGTGTGTGTGTGCGGGGTGTGTTGTGTGTGTGTGTGTGGGGGGTGTTGTGTGTGTGTGTGTGGGGGGATGTTGTGTGTGTGTGGTGGGTGTGTTGTGTGTGTGTGGGTGGGGTGTGTTGTGTGTGTTGTGTGTGTGTGTGGGGGGTGTTGTGTGTGTGTGAGGGGTGTGTTGTGTGTGTGTGGGGGGTGTTGTGTGTGTGGGGGTGTGTTGATTGTGTGTGTGGGGGGTGTGTTCTGTGTGTGTGTGGGGGTGTGTGTTGTGTGTGTGTGTGTGGGGTGGGTTGTGTGTGTGGGGGGGGGTGTTGTGTGTGTATGTGTGTGGGGGGTGTTGTGTGTGTGTGTGGGGTGTGTTGTGTGTGTGTGGGGGGTGTTGTGTGTATGTGGGGTGTGTTGTGTGTGTGCGGGAGGTGTTGTGTGTGTGTGGGAGGTGTGTGTTGTGTGTGTGTGGGGGTGTGTTGTGTGTGTGTGGGGGGGGTGTTGTGTGTGTGTGGGGGGTATGTTGTGTGTGTGTGTGGGGGGGTTGTGTGTGTGTGGGGGGTGTGCTGTGTGTGTGGGGGGGTTGTGTGTGTGTGGGGTGTGTGTTGTGGGTGTGTGGGGGGGGTGCTGTGTGTGTGTGTGTGGGGTGTGTTGTGTGTGTGTGTGGGGGGTGTGTTGTGTGTGTGTGTGGGGGTGTGTTGTGTGTGTGTGGGGGGTCTGTTGTGTGTGTGTGTGGGGGGGTGTTGTGTGTGAGTGTGGGGGGTGTGTTGTGTGTGTGGGAGGTGTGCTGTGTGTGCGTGGGGGGTGTTGTGTGTGTGTGTGTGGGGTGTTGTGTGTGTAGGGGGGGGTTGTGTGTGTGTGGGGGGTGTGTTGTGTGTGTGTGGGGGGTGTGTTGTGTGTGTGTGGGGGGTGTTGTGTGTGTGTGGGGGGGGTGTGTTGTGTGTGTGTGGGGGGTGTGTTGTGTGTGTGTGGGGGGTGTGTTGTGTGTGTGGAGGGGTGTTGTGTGTGTGTGTGGGGGGGTGCTGTGTGTGTAGGGGGGGTGTTGTGTGTGTGTGGGGATGTGTTGTGTGTGTGTGGGGGGGTGTTGTGTGTGTATGGGGGGTGTGTTGTGTGTGTGTGGGGGGTGTGTTGTGTGTGTGTGGGGGGTGTTGTGTGTGTGTGTGTGGGGTGTTGTGTGTGGGGGTGTGTGTTGTGTGTGTGTGTGTGGGCGTGTGTTGTGTGTGTGTGGGGGGGGGTGTTGTGTGTGTGTGGGGGGTGTGTGTTGTATGTGTGTGTGTGGGCTGTGTTGTGTGTGTGTGTGGGGGGTGTGTTGTGTGTGTGTGGGGGGGGTGTTGTGTGTGTGTGGGGGGGTGTTGTGTGTGTGTGGGGGAGGGTGTTGTGTGTGTGTGGGGGGGGTTGTGTGTGTGTGTGGGGTGTGTTGTGTGTGCGTGGGGGTTGTTTTGTGTGTGTATGTGGGGGTGCTGTGTGTGTGTGTGGGGTGTGTTGTGTGTGTGTGTGGGGGGTGTTGTGTGTGTGTGGGGGCTGTGTTGTGTGTGTGTGGGGGGTGTGTGTTGTGTGTGTGGGGTGTGTGTTGTGTGTGTGTGGGGGGGATGTTGTGTGTGGCCTCACCCTATATGAATCCAAGGTTAAATTCCTCCTCTATGCCGGCGACCTGGTTCTGCTGTCACCAACTAAGGAGGGTCTACAGCAGAACCTGGACCTGCTGGAGTCGTACTGCCAGACTTGGGCCCTGACAATAAATCCCCAAAAAACCAAAGTCCTTGTGTTCCAGCAAAGATCCAAACAACATGGACCCACAATAAATTTCACAGTAGGAACAACCAAAATTGAACAAACCACTCACTACACATACTTGGGCTTAAAAATCAGTTCTACGGGAAACTTCAAACTGGCTGTGAATGAACTGAAAGAGAAAGCAAGAAGGGCTTTCTATGCCATCAAAAAATCAATCCAAATAGAAATCCCAATTAGCATTTGGCTCAAAATTTTCAAATCAGTAATTGAACCAATTGCACTCTATGGCAGTGAGGTCTGGGGACCACTAACACAACAAGATTTTGCAAAATGGGACAAACACCCAATTGAGATCCTACATGCGGAATTCTGTAAAAGTATCCTCCGGACTCAAAGGAAAACAGTAAACAACGCATGCAGGGCGGAACTAGGCCAATACCCATTAATAATCACTATCCAAAAAAGAGCCACCAAATTTTGGAATCACCTACAAATGAGCAACCCCCAATGCTATCACTACGACGCCCTGAAATGCCAAGAGCTGACCATAAAGAAGAATACCCTCAGTCAACTAGTCCTGGGACTCAATAAAGTAACTAATAACAATACTAACAATAACCAGCCCCAGGACAGTGACAGGGTAACACAAAGAATTCGACCCAACACAATCGTCGCTAAGCAAAAGGAAAAATATCTGTCATATTGGGCAGAAACAACAAAAACCCAAAGCAAACTCAATTGCTACTTGGCCCTAAACAGACAATACAACATAGCTGATTACCTGACCATGGTAAAGGATAACAAACTGAGAAGAACCTTGACAAGGTACAGACTTAGCGAACATAGCCTAGCGATCGAAAAAGGCAGACACAGGCAGACCAGGCTGCCAAGAGAAGACAGGATATGCTCTCACTGCAGTCAGGGAGTAGTTGAGACAGAGATGCACTTCCTCACAGCCTGTGGAAAATATCAGGGCATCAGAGAGAATTTCTATCAAAAATTCTCACAAATATGCCCTGAATTCAGAAATCTGACTGACAACCAAAAACTCCCATTCCTACTGGGGGAGGAGAGAAGCTGTGTAACACTGGCGGCACATTTTTACAGCTTGCCATGAACAGAGGGACAACCAGTAAACTAAGACAAGAGTATATATAAACAAGGCGAAAATATATTTATAAACTCAGGGATATACCTGTTTATACACTGTATGAATGGAACCGCGTTTATGTGTTCAACCATAAATGTATTTTGATGCTTTGGCAACATAAGATGTACCTTATCATGCCAATAAAGCGATTTGTATTGTATTGTATTGTATTGTGTGTTGTGTGTGTGTGTGTGGGGTGTGTTGTATTTGTGTGTGGGGGGGTGTGTTGGTGTGTGTGGTGGGTGTGTTGTGTGTGTGTGGGGGGGTGTTGTGTGTTTGTGTGGGGGGTGTGTTGTGTGTGTGTGTGGGGGGGGTGTTGTGTGTGTGTGTGGGGGATGTGTTGTGTGTGTGTGTGGGGGGTGTGTTGTGTGTGTTGTGTGTGGTGGGCGCGTCGTGTGTGTGTGGGGGGGGGGGTGTTGTGTGTGTGTGTGGGGGGGTGTGTTGTGTGTGTGGGGGGTGTGTTGTGTGTGTGGGGGTGTGTGTTGTGTGTGTGTGTGGGGGGTGTGTTGTGTGTGTGGGGGGGTGTGTTGTGTGTGTGTGGGGGATGTGTTGTGTGTGCGTGGGGGGGCGTTCTGTGTGTGTGTGAGGTGTGTTGTGTGTGTGTGGGGGGGTGTTGTTTGTGTGTGGGGGGTGTTGTGTGTGTGTGTGGGGGGTGTTGTGTGTGTGTGGTGGGTGTGTGGTGTGTGTGTGTGGGGGGTGTGTTGTATTTGTGTGTGGGGGGTGTGTTGTGTGTGTGGTGGGTGTGTTGTGTGTGTGTGGGGGGGGTGTTGTGTGTGTGTGTGGGGGGGTGTGTTGTGTGTGTGTGTGGGGGGGGTGTTGTGTGTGTGTGTGGGGGGGGTGTTGTGTGTGTGTGGGATGTGTGTTGTGTGTGTGTGCGGGGTGTGTGTTGTGTGTGTGTGTGTGGGGAGTGTGTTGTGTGTGTGTGTGGGGGGTGTGATGTGTGTGTGGGGGATGTGTTGTGTGTGTGTGGGGTGTGTTGTGTGTGTGTGGGGGGTGTTGTGTGTGTGGGGGTGTGTTGTTTGTGTGTGTGGGGGGTGTTGTGTGTGTATGGGGGGTGTGCTTTGTGTGTGTAGGGGGTGTGTTGTGTGTGTGTGGGGGGGTGTTGTGTGTGTGGGGGGTGTTGTGTGTGTGTGTGGGGGGGTGTTGTGTGTGGGGGGGTGTGCTGTGTGTGTAGGGGGGGTGTTGTGTGTGTGTGTGGATGTGTTGTGTGTGTGTGGGGGGGTGTTGTGTGTGTGTGGGGGGTGTTGTGTGTGTGTGTGGGGGGTGTTGTGTGTGTATGGGGGGTGTGCTTTGTGTGTGTAGGGGGTGTGTTGTGTGTGTGTGGGGGGGTGTTGTGTGTGTGTGGGGGGGTGTTGTGTGTGTGTGTGGGGGGGTGTTGTGTGTGGGGGGGTGTGCTGTGTGTGTGTGTGGGGGTGTGTTGCGTGTGTGTGTGGGGGGGGTGTTGTGTGTGTGTGTGGGGTGTGTTGTGTGTGTGTGTGGGGGGTGTTGTGTGTGTGTGGGGGCTGTGTTGTGTGTGTGTGGGGGGTGTGTGTTGTGTGTGTGGGGTGTGTGTTGTGTGTGTGTGGGGGGGATGTTGTGTGTGGCCTCACCCTATATGAATCCAAGGTTAAATTCCTCCTCTATGCCGGCGACCTGGTTCTGCTATCACCAACTAAGGAGGGTCTACAGCAGAACCTGGACCTGCTGGAGTCGTACTGCCAGACTTGGGCCCTGACAATAAATCCCCAAAAAACCAAAGTCCTTGTGTTCCAGCAAAGATCCAAACAACATGGACCCACAATAAATTTCACAGTAGGAACAACCAAAATTGAACAAACCACTCACTACACATACTTGGGCTTAAACATCAGTTCTACGGGAAACTTCAAACTGGCTGTGAATGAACTGAAAGAGAAAGCAAGAAGGGCTTTCTATGCCATCAAAAAATCAATCCAAATAGAAATCCCAATTAGCATTTGGCTCAAAATTTTCAAATCAGTAATTGAACCAATTGCACTCTATGGCAGTGAGGTCTGGGGACCACTAACACAACAAGATTTTGCAAAATGGGACAAACACCCAATTGAGATCCTACATGCGGAATTCTGTAAAAGTATCCTCCGGACTCAAAGGAAAACAGTAAACAACGCATGCAGGGCGGAACTAGGCCAATACCCATTAATAATCACTATCCAAAAAAGAGCCACCAAATTTTGGAATCACCTACAAATGAGCAACCCCCAATGCTATCACTACGACGCCCTGAAATGCCAAGAGCTGACCATAAAGAAGAATACCCTCAGTCAACTAGTCCTGGGACTCAATAAAGTAACTAATAACAATACTAACAATAACCAGCCCCAGGACAGTGACAGGGTAACACAAAGAATTCGACCCAACACAATCGTCGCTAAGCAAAAGGAAAAATATCTGTCATATTGGGCAGAAACAACAAAAACCCAAAGCAAACTCAATTGCTACTTGGCCCTAAACAGACAATACAACATAGCTGATTACCTGACCATGGTAAAGGATAACAAACTGAGAAGAACCTGACAAGGTACAGACTTAGCGAACATAGCCTAGCGATCGAAAAAGGCAGACACAGGCAGACCAGGCTGCCAAGAGAAGACAGGATATGCTCTCACTGCAGTCAGGGAGTAGTTGAGACAGAGATGCACTTCCTCACAGCCTGTGGAAAATATCAGGGCATCAGAGAGAATTTCTATCAAAAATTCTCACAAATATGCCCTGAATTCAGAAATCTGACTGACAACCAAAAACTCCCATTCCTACTGGGGGAGGAGAGAAGCTGTGTAACACTGGCGGCACACTATGTTACAGCTTGCCAATGAACAGAGGGACAACCAGTAAACTAAGACAAGAGTATATATAAACAAGGCGAAAATATATTTATAAACTCAGGGATATACCTGTTTATACACTGTATGAATGGAACCGCGTTTATGTGTTCAACCATAAATGTATTTTGATGCTTTGGCAACATAAGATGTACCTTATCATGCCAATAAAGCGATTTGTATTGTATTGTATTGTATTGGTGTGTTGTGTGTGTGTGTGTGGGGTGTGTTGTATTTGTGTGTGGGGGGTGTGTTGTGTGTGTGGTGGGTGTGTTGTGTGTGTGTGGGGGGGGTGTTGTGTGTGTGTGTGGGGGGTGTGTTGTGTGTGTGTGTGGGGGGGGTGTTGTGTGTGTGTGTGGGGGATGTGTTGTGTGTGTGTGTGGGGGGTGTGTTGTGTTTGTGTGTGGTGGGCGCGTCGTGTGTGTGTGTGGGGGGGGGTGTTGTGTGTGTGTGTGGGGGGTGTGTTGTGTGTGTGGGGGGTGTGTTGTGTGTGTGTGGGGGTGTGTGTTGTGTGTGTGTGTGGGGGGTGTGTTGTGTGTGTGGGGGGTGTGTTGTGTGTGTGTGGGGGATGTGTTGTGTGTGTGCGTGGGGGGGTGTTCTGTGTGTGTGTGAGGTGTGTTGTGTGTGTGTGGGGGGGTGTTGTGTGTGTGGGGGGTGTTGTGTGTGTGTGTGGGGGGTGTTGTGTGTGTGTGGTGGGTGTGTGGTGTGTGTGTGTGGGGGGGTGTGTTGTATTTGTGTGTGGGGGGTGTGTTGTGTGTGTGGTGGGTGTGTTGTGTGTGTGTGGGGGGGGTGTTGTGTGTGTGTGTGGGGTGTGTGTGTGTTGTGTGTGTGTGTGGGGGGGTGTTGTGTGTGTGTGTGGGGGGGGTGTTGTGTGTGTGTGGGATGTTGTGTTGTGTGTGTGTGTGCGGGGTGTGTGTTGTGTGTGTGTGTGGGGAGTGTGTTGTGTGTGTGTGTGGGGGGTGTGATGTGTGTGTGGGGGATGTGTTGTGTGTGTGTGGGGTGTGTTGTGTGTGTGTGGGGGGTGTTGTGTGTGTGGGGTGTGTTGTTTGTTGTGTGTGTGGGGGGGGTGTTCTGTGTGTGTGTGGGGGGGTGTGTTGTGTGTGTGTGTGGGGTGTGTTGTGTGCGGGGGGGGTGTTTTGTGTGTGTGTGTGGGGGGTGCTGTGTGTGTGTGGGGGGTGTGTTGTGTGTGTGTGGGGAGGGTGTTGTGTGTGTGTGTAGGGGCTGTGTTGTGTGTGTGTGGGGGTGTGTGTTGTGTGTTGTGTGTGTGTGTGTGTGTTGTGTGTGTGGGGGGTGTGTTGTGTGTGTGTGTGGGGGGGATGTTGTGTGTGTGTGGGGGGGGGTGTTGTGTGTGTGTGGGGGTGTGTTGTTTGTGTGTGGGGCGGTGTTGTGTGTTTGTGTGGGGGTGGTGTTGTGTGTGTGGGGGGGTGTTGTGTGTGTGTGGGGGGTGTTGTGTGTGTGGGGGTGTGTTGTTTGTGTGTGTGGGGGGGTGTTCTGTGTGTGTGTGGGGGTGTGTGTTGTGTGTGTGTGTGTGGGGTGGGTTGTGTGTGTGGGGGGGGGTGTTGTGTGTGTGTGTGGGGGGGGGGGGGTGTTGTGTGTGTGTGTGGGGTGTGTTGTGTGTGTGTGGGTGGTGTTGTGTGTGTGTGTGGGGGGGTGTTGTGTGTGTGGGGGAGGTGTTGTGTGTGTGTGGGGGGTGTGTGTTGTGTGTGTGTGGGGGTGTGTTGTGTGTGTGTGGGGGGGGTGTTGTGTGTGTGTGGGGGGTGATTGTGTGTGTGTGTGGTGGGGTTGTGTGTGTGTGTGGGGGGTTGTGTGTGTGTGGGGGGTGTGCTGTGTGTGTGTGGGGGTTGTTGTGTGTGTGTGGGGTGTGTGTTGTGTGTGTGTGGGGGGTGTGCTGTGTGTGTGTGTGGGGGGTGTGTTGTGTGTGTGTGTGGGGGGTGTGTTGTGTATGTGTGTGGGGTGTGTTGTGTGTGTGTGGGGGGTCTGTTGTGCGTGTGTGTGGGGGGGTGTTGTGTGTGAGTGTGGGGGGTGTGTTGTGTGTGTGTGGGGGGAGTGTTGTGTGTGGGAGGTGTTTTGTGTGTGCGTGGGTGGTGTTGTGTGTGTGTGTGGGGGTGTGTTGTGTGTGTGTGTGTGTGTGTGGGGTGTTGTGTGTGTGGGGGGGGGTTATGTGTGTGTGGGGGGGGTGTGTTGTGTGTGTGTGGGGGGGGTGTTGTGTGTGTGTGGGGGGTGTTGTGTGTTTGTGGGGGGGTGTTGTGTGTTTGTGGGGGGGGTGTTGTGTGTGTGTGGGGGGGTGTGTTGTGTGTGTGGGGGGGTGTTGTGTGTGTGTGTGGGGGGGGTGCTGTGTGTGTAGGGGGGGGTGTTGTGTGTGTGTGGGGATGTGTTGTGTGTGTGTGGGGGGGTGTTGTGTGTGTGTGGGGGGTGTTGTGTGTGTGTGTGGGGGGGTGTTGTGTGTGTATGGGGGGGTGTGTTGTGTGTGTGTGGGGGGTGTGTGTTGTGTGTGTGTGGGGGGGGGTGTTGTGTGTGTGTGGGGGGTGTTGTGTGTGTGTGTGGGGGGTGTTGTGTGTGGGGGGGGTGTTGTGTGTGTGTGTGGGGGTGTGTTGCGTGTGTGTGTGTGGGGGGTGTGTTGTGTGTGTGTGGGTGGTGTGTGTTGTATGTGTGTGTGTGGGCTGTGTGTGTGTGTGTGTGTGTGTGGGGGGGTGTTGTGTGTGTGTGGGGGGGTGTTGTGTGTGTGTGGGGGGGGGGTGTTGTGTGTGTGTGTGGGGGGGGTTGTTGTGTGTGTGGGGGGGTGTTTTGTGTGTGTGGTGGGTGTGTTGTGTGTGGTGTGGGGGGTGGTTGTGTGTGTGTGTGTGTGTGGGGGGTGTGTTGTGTGTGTGTGTGGGGGGGGGTGTTGTGTGTGTGTGTGGGGGGGTGTGTGTGTTGTGTTTGTGTGTGGTGGGGTGTTGTGTGTGTGTGTGGGGGGGGGTGTTGTGTGTGTGTGTGGGGGGTGTGTGTGTGTGTGTGGGGGGTGTGTTGTGTGTGTGTGGGATGTGTGTTGTGTGTGTGTGCGGGGTGTGTGTTGTGTGTGTGTGTGGGGAGTTTGTTGTGTGTGTGTGGGGGGGGGTGATGTGTGTGTGGGGGGTGGTGTTGTGTGTGTGTGTGGGGGGTGTGTGCTGTGTGTGTAGGGGGGGGGTGTTGTGTGTGTGTGTGGATGTGTTGTGTGTGTGTGGGGGGGTGTTGTGTGTGTGTGGGGGGTGTTGTGTGTGTGTGTGTGGGGGGTGTTGTGTGTGTATGGGGGGTGTGCTTTGTGTGTGTGGGGGGGGTGTGTTGTGTGTGTGTGGGGGGGGGTGTTGTGTGTGTGTGTGGGGGGTGTTGTGTGTGTGTGTGGGGGGTTGTTGTGTGTGGGGGGGTGTGTGCTGTGTGTGTGTGTGTGGGGGTGTGTGTTGCGTGTGTGTGTGTGGGGGGGGTGTTGTGTGTGTGTGGGGGGTGTGTGTTGTGTGTGTGTGTGTGGGTGTGTGTGTGTGTGCTGTGTGTGGGGGGTGTGGTGTGTGTGTGTGTGTGGGGGGGGTGTTGTGTGTGTGTGGGGGGGTGTTGTGTGTGTGTGGGGGGGGGTGTTGTGTGTGTGTGTGTGGGGGGTTGTGTGTGTGTGGGGTGTGTTGTGTGTGCGTGGGGGTTGTTTTGTGTGTGTATGTGGGGGGTGCTGTGTGTGTGTGTGTGGGGTGTGTTGTGTGTGTGTGTGGGGGGGTGTGTGTGTGTGTGTGTGGGGGTGTGTTGTGTGTGTGGGTGGGGGGTGTGTGTTGTGTGTGTGTGTGGGGGGTGTTGTGTGTGTGTGGGGGGGGTGTTGTGTGTGTGTGGGGGGTGTGTTGTGTGTGTGTGGGGGGTGTTGTGTGTGTGTGTGGGGGGTGGTTGTGTGTGTGGTGGGTGGTGTGGTGTGTGTGTGTGTGTGGGGGGGTGTTGTGTGTGTGTGTGTGGGGGGTGTGTGTGTGTGTGTGTGTGGGGGGGGTGTTGTGTGTGTGTGTGGGGGTGTGTTGTGTGTGTGTGTGGGGGGGTGTGTTGTGTTTGTGTGTGGTGGGGGGTTGTGTGTGTGTGGGTGTGGGGGGGGTGTGTTGTGTGTGTG